>NC_042618.1:38817744-39039748 GCF_901001135.1 Rhinatrema bivittatum | reverse complement strand
GGTAGAAGGGCTAGCTAGATCAGGTTTTGGGGTGGCCAGGGCTGGCACTGACTAAAAATGTTAATGTGCATACTTAAATGTCACTTAATGCTTGATGCATAATTTTTTTAATGCATGGGCCAAAATATTACCTTGGTAGCAGAAGCATGCTATTAATATGCATGCTAATCCAAAAATCTATAGCATCTATGTGCTAATACCATTGGCTGAGTAGCATGTGAACTGGTAGCATACACGTTAAACTGAGCATGCTAAATTTTCTCCTCCTCTTGGCTCTGAATCTCTATTTTAAAACTGTAGAAAATTAAACCCCACACATGTGGCTGACTGTCAATGTTCCATGGAAGAAACAAGGGAGCTACGGGAACCCAGAATAAAAAAAAAACCAATCAGACCAAATGAATGCATCTCAGATGGCTCAGGTGCAGCAGAATGAAAGGGAGGAGGAAGAGGAGGCGAAGGAAGTATTGAGGAATTGTCAGAGAAACTGGAGCCAGAGACTGGATAAAATGCCACACAGGCAGAGGCACCACCACAGCAAGGGATGTTTCACTTCATCAACAAGAGAAGAACAAGATCCTAGAGCAGATACTCGAAAACTCCATTCTGCTTTTTTGGGAGAGAGAAACTCTAGCATTCAAGGAGCGTGCTTGGCAACAAATAGTATCAGATGTCAGCGGCCCCGGAGTCGTCCCCAGGACCATCAAACATCACTCTTAAGACATCAAAAGGGGCATCTGAGAAAAGTCCATCAAGATTCAGGCATTCACGGGACAACAGGAGGTGGCGGCATCTGTTCAATTTGGGGTGAAATTTCCAAACATTACATGCATAAAAATTAGTCTCCAAATGCATAAGTACCCTCTATTCCATGTATTCCATATGTTACAAAAGTAAAAAATATGCACGTGTTTTCACTTTCACGCACACAGATAAGCGCATAAAAAAGGGCGGTTTTAGGGGCGTTCCGGGACGGGGCCATTTACACCCTTAAAAGAAATGTGCACACATTTGCCAACCTGCTCACATGGGGTAGATTTTCAAAATATGCACAGGCGTACATGTGTGAGTGCTACCCCGGCTCGCACGTACGCCCGATTTTATAACATGCGCCTGGAGGCAGGCGCAGGTTGCGCGCACTGGCAGCCTGCCGGCACACGATCCTCCAGCACAGCGGTAAATGGCCGCTGTGCTGGAGGCCTCTGGCCCCGCCCCCGCCTCGCCCCTTTTGTAAAGCCCCGGGACTTAGGCGCGTGCCGGGGCTTTATAAAATAGGTCCGACGTGCGTAGGGCTTTGAAAATCAGCCCCAAAATGTTACCCCCCGCTAATTGGCATAAGTGATATTAAATGTGTTTATTATGTACCATTGGGTGGGTGGGAGGACTGGGTGAACTGGTGGGAGCTCAGGCTGAAGAACCAGGAGGGTCTCGATGACTTGGAGAAGGACTGGGTGAACTGGTAGACTAATTGGGAAAATGGGCATTTCCTTGACATGCGCATGTTTTAAAATACACAACTTACACGATTAAGTTCTAATTTATTTTTGTGCGTAAAATATACGTGCGAATATTGTTACAATAGGTAAAGTACGAATGTTGTTTCAATACATTGCATGCATTCATGCGTAAGCCTACCTGCTTGCATATGTCGTGGGGTAGAGATATGCGCATTTTATAAAAAGCATGTCCATCATATGCGTGGGTTACAAAATACTAGCGCAGACCTGCTCGCAGCCATATTCTCGCGTACATGCCACCGCGCGCAGTTGTTTGAATGTTATCCCCTTTGTCTCACACCCCTGGAGCAATGCCTCACAGAAAGATTGGATCCGGACATCACCAGTATCCTTCCGGAGTGCACAGAGACAGCATCCACAAAACTGCAGGGGCGAGCTGAGTGCCATTTAGTGCGCGCTATTTGCAAATAGTGCACATTGAAAACAGGAAACAAAACAAAATTTACAAACAAATGACATAAAAAAAAAAAATGAAAAAACCCACTCCGAACAAAACAATTTTCACCCCTACTAAACAGCCAGAGCAAGCCCTCTAGGCTTTAGTATATAGGCCCAGATGTGTTGATTAACTGTACCTTGATTTAATTTCTCAGGTCTATATTATATTTATTCCCATTCTGAGTTCAGAGGGGGAGAGAAGTCAATGAGATCTCGTCCAATAAAATCAATATTAACTTCCAATCCCACTGCATATTGATCTCTCCAGCCTAGCAACACATATAAAGGTTTGTATTTATTTTCTTTTTCGCAG
Organism: Rhinatrema bivittatum; assembly: GCF_901001135.1. Taxonomy (NCBI): domain Eukaryota; kingdom Metazoa; phylum Chordata; class Amphibia; order Gymnophiona; family Rhinatrematidae; genus Rhinatrema; species Rhinatrema bivittatum. Next base: position 39,037,480 of record NC_042618.1, on the reverse strand, counting down.
GTTTAGTACTCCTGATTTGGAATTGCTTGTAATCCTGTCATCAATGCAGTCAGGCGGCAGGATGTGTTGCAGTCAGGCAGCAGGATGTGTTACAGTTTCTCAGTATCAGCCAAAATGCCAAGAAGGGATCGTCCTCAGCTTGTAGCTCAGACCTTGCGTTTGGATCTTAGCCAAAGGCCGTTAGTGACACCACAGTTTATTTAGTTTGAAGGGGAAACCAGAGTACATTAAGATTCCTACCAGAGAGCAGAAACACTACACAGTCTATGTACCAAAGGTTTTTTTTGTTTGTTTGGTTTTTTTTGCCTATGGAAAAACTTAATGAGATCAATATTCAAAATGCTTTGGCTAAATTTGTGGCTTTGCTTGACAAACCTAGGGGTTTAACTATGCTCCCCTGCCGTCCAGATAAGTTTTACCTGGCCAATGTTTATCAAGAATTTAGAAAAAGGTGTTCCAGGGCAGGGCTTAAAATTAGCCAGATAGCACGGTGAATATCAGTGCTATTCAACTAAATGTAGCCAATTAAAAGTCTAGTCATCCTCGGAGCTGGTACATGCAACCGGATATCTTTAGCCTTAACTGACTATACTCAACATACAGCCAATTATGTGGCTTCTAATCCCCGTCCTCCTCTCTCCCACCTACAAACCCAGACAGAACCCTCCCGCCCCATTCCGAGAGCACTAGGATTGCACTATGTTTCTGGCAGCTATGGGGGTCGGGAGGGGGTAACAGGTGAGGTGAGAGGTTGCGGGTGGGGATTGGTCGGGGGCTCAAGGGGCCATGCATATTTTCTGAATTTAGGGTGGGTGGGGATGCTCCTCAGGAGATGGGCCTGCAACTTTTTAAAAATCTTCTCTGGGGCTTGGGGTGGAGGGCAGGAGTTGGGAGGAACACCCCACATCAGTTTTAGTATTTTAGTGGGGTAAGGTGGGGGATTCGGCCCGCAGGTCCACAAACATTTTTATTTTTGATTTGCAGACACTTAACTGGCTATAATGTTCAGCCCAAGTATACGTACCCAGATAACGTTAAATCTAACCGTCTTTATTCAAATATAGCCACTTTGGTTTAGTGCCATACTTAAACTCGGATAACTTTAGGCAAGTATATTTCAGTGGGAGATTAGCATGCATTTCATATTATCTACACATTTGCAAATGTTTTCATTTCAAAGAAAACACAGTTGGTTTTAGCTGTTTTGTTTGTGCCTGCATAGTTTTCATCCTTTTTTCATTTCTCCATTTAACTTTTATTCTCTCTCTTTCAAATAGTCTCAAACTTTTTATTCTTTTCTTCTCCTTCCACTTATCCTACGTCTCTCTGCAGTTATTCCATCTTTCTTTGTCCGTCTCAAAGTTGCTTTCTCCGCCTTCCAGTCTCTTCTCAGCTCCTTTTCAGTTTCTCTTCCCTTCCTTCCCAGTATCACCTTTTCTGTTCCCTCCATGTATTCCCCCCTCCCCTCCCAATCCCACCTTATCATCTTCCCCAATCTTTCATTCCCTGTCTCTTCTCTCCTCCTCAACCTACTCTGTGTCTCTTTCCTTTCGCTTCCTCCACTACCACCATCTCGCCATGTCTCCTCTTTTCCCCACTGCCTCTACATTCGTTCCTCTTGCCCCTCTCCCTTCAACCATGTGTTGCCTGTCTTGGTTCCCCCTGCCACCACCCCTTCCTCTAGTCCTCACCCCCACCCCTAAGATCTTTCATAACCCTGCCACTCTCTCTTCTCTCCTGGACTGACTGATGCTGCTGCTCATCCTTCACGCTGCTGACCAGGCGATTCTGTTTGAAAATTTAGGAGGCGTTACACTAAGCTTGCACATGTAAAATTAGCATATGCGCACCTAAGTTGCATGGATGCGCACTTATGGTATTTTGTAAACCTTGAGAGAACGCACATATTTGAACCATCGCACATTAATCTTAATGACAAAACAAGGGGCGGGTTTAGTGGCATTCCAGGGTGGGTTTCGGACACCTGAGCACAAGCTGCTATTTTATAAATGGTACTGCATATGTGCACGCATTACTGAACTTCTTCGTACACTTTTACACCTGCCAGCTCACCACCGCAACTGAAATCAAGCTTGCCTTTTGTCCACAGTTTTTGGGTGGGAGGTGAGGGTAAACGGGTGGGGGTTCAGGATGAAGTGCTGGAGGACCTAGGTGAACTGGTGAAGGTCTGGGTGAAATGGCAGAGATGTCGATGAACTGGTGATTCCTAGCATGCACACAAGTATGCATTATACCTGCCTCCGCATTTATTTCTGGATTATTACATGTGCGTTATTACAACTACTACACGTGTGCAATGTACAAACAAATTTAATAAAATGGGTAGAGAAAGTATGCGTGGCCTTGTATTACAGATTTGTGTGTGTACTTTTGAGGTAGAGACATGTGGTATTTTCTAAAGCATGCAACTCCTGTGAGTCGTGACACAGTTTATGAAATCCTAGCATAAACCTCCGCGGACCCATTTATACTTGCAAATGAGGTACCATAGACAGTTTTGAAAGTTAAGCTGCTAATGTTTCATCAGACCAGTAAGAAGAGAAGAGCAGCCGGGATAACAAAGATCTTAATGCTGGAGTTGCAGGATGGGGAGAGCTGGGGAGAGAGGTTGGGGGAAGGTTGAAGGAAGCAAGCCACTGCAGGTGGGAGCCAGTTTCGGTGGCTGAAGGAAAATTCTGCAAGGAAAACACATTTTTTGTGTTGAGTACTGTAGCTATGGAATTGCAGCCCAACTGGGGGCCCTTTGTATAAGTGGCAGCACAGAGAAAAGTGTGCATCACATGTTGTTTTCTCCTCAGGCTAGCCATTAAATTGAAGAAGGTCAACAGAGCTGATGCTCAGAGGAGCTCTAGAACGTTCCTTGGACTATTTTCATGCAGGCTTCTAAACAAAACTGCATTCACTCCACCCTCGTTGCTGCTTGTGTTCACACTGGAAGGAAATTGGACATCGAATTACAAAATAAATCCTGGAATAACTATTTCTACTCTAATTCTGGGTAACTGATTCCAGGAGTAACTAACAGTGAGTAACTCGCCAGTGTGAACAGAGCAGGGAGTGAAGAAAGATTTGTCTAATTCAGAACCAAATACTGGAGAAATCAGGCCAGGAAGCAGAAAGGACCATGGGTAAAAACAGAATTAGCAGCACCGCATTAAGAGCAAAGCTACTTTGCAACAAGCCTAGAGCAGCTGCAAATAAGGGAATTAGAGTCAAAAGAATTCCTCTTGCCCCTCTCCCTTCAACCATGTGTTGCCTGTCTTGGTTCCCCCTGCCACCACCCCTTCCTCTAGTCCTCACCCCTACCCCTAAAGATCTTTCATAACCCTGCCACTCTCTCTTCTCTCCTGGACTGACTGATGCTGCTGCTCATCCTTCACGCTGCTGACCAGGCGATTCTGTTTGAAAATTTAGGAGGTGTTACACCGAGCTTGCACATGTAAAATTAGCATATGCGCACCTAAGTTGCATGGATGCGCATTTATGGTATTTTGTAAACCCTGAGAGAACGCACATATTTGAACTAGGCAGATATTTCTCATGCATATTCATTAGGGATATCCGGAAAATTCGACTGGCTGGGGGGGCCCTATAGGACACTGGGACCCTACTTCAGCTCTTCCATGATCACAAATCAACTTGTGCAGGGCGGATTTGCAAAAGGAAGAATAAAAAAGATATGAAATAAGAAGATAGAAAAGTATAATACATCAAATTTATGTTTAAACTAAGAGGGCAAGAAGGCATCTTCCCACTGAGCTTGCAGTTCCAGCTACCCGTGGGGACTAGAAGTTCATTTTGGAAAAGAAATTCTGTATGAAGCTTCCCGTATGACAATGACGGCTGGATTTAGACACACCGAGGTCCTAAACCAGTGGTTCCCAGCCCTGTCTTGGGGGCCCCCCAGCCAGTCGGGTTTTCAGGATATCCATAATGAATATGCATGAGAGAAAATTTGCATGCTATGGAGACAGTGTATGCAAATTTTCTCTCATACGTATTCATTGTGGATAACCTGAAAACCCGACTGGCTGAGGGGTCCCCAGGACAGGGTTGGGACCATTGTCCTAAACTGTGCCAAGTTTAAGAGATCCCCCCACAGCATTCCCAAAAAACTGTCAAACTTGAAATTCAGTATTTTATTTTTTAATGTAGGAGCGCCTCATAATCTGAGACCTTAAACTTTAGTTTAGGTAGCCTGTGCCCAAATCCAGGAAGCCGGCGTGCACATCTTGGATAGGGCACAGCCATGTGCTTTAAGTCGGCTTTGGAGCAGATGCAAAACATGTGCCAGACCCTCCCCCAAGAGTTCCTCCTTCCTATCATTTCAATATAATTTGTACCCTGGTATAGCACTATCCCATTGGTTATCCTCCTTCCACAACGTCTCAGATACCAACTAAGTCTATCTTTTATTTATTATTATTTTATTTATTTATTTAAAATCTTTTCTATACAGTCGTTAAGCTAGATACCGCCACAACGGTTTACAATAAGGCACATAAATTAATGCTGCTAAATGTATTAAATTATATCAACTAAATAGGTGGCATTAAGTTATGGTAACATAGTTTCGTGATAAATACTAATTGGTGGGTATGATAAATCATGTCCATTCCTATCTCTTTCAGCTGTATCATCATTCACTGCTATACACTCTAACTCTCCCATCTTACTACTTAGATTTTTGGCATTGGCATACAGACATTTCAAAGTGTGTTTTTTTGTTTGTTTTAACAACCTGCTTTGAAGTTGGCAGGGATAATTTGGAATCTGTTAGCTCAGGTGATTACTTATAGGCACATGGTCTACTTTTGCTTTTATTGGAATCTCTCTGCTGGGATGCCCTAACTCTCCTACTTCATTAGTACCCTTCGAAGATACCTCCCTCCGAACCATGTGCTGCTGAACAACTATCGGCTTTCCTCTTTGTTCTGGTTTTAAAGCTGCTCTATCTCCTTTTAAAAGTTAGCACCAGCAGCCTGGTTCTAGCCTGGTTAAGGTGGAGCCTGTCCCTTCAGAAAAGACTCCCCCTTCCCCAAAAGGTTGCCCAGTTCCTTACAAAACTGAATCCCTCTTCCCTGCACCATCGTCTCATCCACGCATTGAGACTCCGGAGCTCTGCCTGCCTCTGGGGACCTGCGCATGGAACAGGGAGCATTTCAGAGAATGCTATCCTGGAGGTTGTGGATTTCATGCTCTATTTGCAAACAAATCACAAGGAAAAACATGTTCTCATTACACATTTAACCAAATTTGACTTTTGATTTCAGGGATACTGGGGGAACAAGGAGAGAATAAAAAGTTACACCTCATACAATCTCTTCTCACCCCCTTTCCAAGAAAAGGGCACATCTCAGTCATTACATATAATGTTGAATCTTTATGAATAGAAATTCCAGGTTATAAAGGGAATAAAATAGCAGTGGGGGTGTATTGCCATCCACCTGGCCAGAATGAATAGACAATGAAATGCTAAAAGAAATTAGGGAAGCTAACAAAATCAGCAGCACAATAATAATGGATGATTTCAATTACCTCAGTATTGACTGGGTGAATGTCACAACAGGGTATTCTAGAGAGGTAACGTTTGTAGATGAAATAATAACTGCTTCATAGAGCAAGTGGTACAAGAACCAACAAGAGGGGAAACTAATTCAGGCCTAGTCCTTAGTGAAACACAGGATTTGTGGGAGGTAACAGTATTGGAGCCACTTGGCAATATTGATCACAACATGATCAAATCTGACTTAATGACTGGATGGAGGGCACTAAAGAAATCTACTGTAACAGCATTTAACCTTCAAAAAGGTGATTTGATAAAATGAGGAAAATGGTTAAGAGTTTAGATCAGGTATCAACATTGTTTAAAAATACCATCTTGGAAGCCCAGACCAGATGTATTTCATGCATTAGAAAAGGTGGAAGGAAGTCTAAATGACTACCAGCATTAGGGATGTGAATCGTTTTTCAACGATTAAAATTATCGTCCGATAATGTTAATATCGTCTTAAATCGTTATAGAACACGATACAATAGAAATTCTAACGATTTATCGTTAAAAATCGTTAAATCGTGTTAGTGCGCACTAACGGGAGTTAGTGCGCACTAACTCCCAGTTAGTGCGCACTAACTCGATTTAGTGCGCACTAACTGAAAATGATACAAATAAACACTTTCCAGGTCACTGAAGGTCAGTTAGGAATGAATATGTGTTCCTATTGGCTGGCTGCCCTCTTATCTATTGATGTTACCAAGGTTACCACTGAGGTGATGGTTGGGGGGATGGGAAATGGAACTGGAAACTAACGAACACCAACAGAAAATGAAACAAAGTGTTCACACTTCCCAGGTCAGTAAAGGTCACTTAGGAATGAATATGTATTCCTATTGGCTGGCTGTGCTCTTATCTATTGATGTTACCAAGGCTAACACTGAGGTAATGGTTGGGGGGATGTGAAATGGAAACAGTTGGAAGCTTGACAAAAAAAGTAATGTAATGATCAGCACTCACGTGACTAGAACTTGTTTGTTTATTATTTTTGTTAGCAGGCACCTGAAATGCTAGTGCATGTTGAATTTGCCAATCACTGTGCATTTTAGAAAGGTGGTCCTGGCTGGAACTGTACACAGTTCAAATATATGTAATTGATTGTTGGTAAGTGTAGATTTTAAGTGATTTTCCTGCACACAGTGCCCTAACCCTGGCACCAGGGGTGTTGTGATCTTCCTGCACACAGTGCCCTAACCCTGATACCAGTCTGAGACAGCTCCCTCCCTGCATTACTAGTGAGAGGCTGGCTTCACAAACAGGGGGGAGCTGCCTGACCCTCACTCCTGACTTCCCCCATGTCCCAGCTAGTGAATGGTGTGTGGGTGAGGGGGGGGGGGAGGATGGTGAAGTCTGAGACAGCTCCCTCCCTGCATTACTAGTGAGAGGCTGGCTTCACAGACAGGGGGGAGCTGCCTGACCCTCACTCCTGACTTCCCCCATGTCCCAGCTAGTGAATGGTGTGTGGGTGAGGGGGGGGGGGGGAGGATGGTGAAGTCTGAGACAGCTCCCTCCCTGCATTACTAGTGAGAGGCTGGCTTCACAGACAGGGGGGAGCTGCCGGACCCTCACTCCTGACTTCCCCCATGTCCCAGCTAGTGAATGGTGTGTGGGTGAGGGGGGGGGGGAGGATGGTGAAGTCTGAGACAGCTCCCTCCCTGCATTACTAGTGAGAGGCTGGCTTCACAGACAGGGGGGAGCTGCCTGACCCTCACTCCTGACTTCCCCCATGTCCCAGCTAGTGAATGGGGTGTGGGTGAGGGGGGGGGGAGGATGGTGAAGTCTGAGACAGCTCCCTCCCTGCATTACTAGTGAGAGGCTGGCTTCACAGACAGGGGGGAGCTGCCGGACCCTCACTCCTGACTTCCCCCATGTCCCAGCTAGTGAATGGTGTGTGGGTGAGGGGGGGGGGGGAGGAGGATGGTGAAGTCTGAGACAGCTCACTCCCTGCATTACTAGTGAGAGGCTGGCTTCACAGACAGGGGGGAGCTGCCTGACCCTCACTCCTGACTTCCCCCATGTCCCAGCTAGTGAATGGTGTGTGGGTGAGGGGGGGGGGAGGATGGTGAAGTCTGAGACAGCTCCCTCCCTGCATTACTAGTGAGAGGCTGGCTTCACAGACAGGGGGGAGCTGCCTGACCCTCACTCCTGACTTCCCCCATGTCCCAGCTAGTGAATGGTGTGTGGGTGAGGGGGGGGGGAGGATGGTGAAGTCTGAGACAGCTCCCTCCCTGCATTACTAGTGAGAGGCTGGCTTCACAGACAGGGGGGAGCTGCCTGACCCTCACTCCTGACTTCCCCCATGTCCCAGCTAGTGAATGGTGTGTGGGTGAGGGGGGGGGGAGGAGGATGGTGAAGTCTGAGACAGCTCCCTCCCTGCATTACTAGTGAGAGGCTGGCTTCACAGACAGGGGGGAGCTGCCTGACCCTCACTCCTGACTTCCCCCATGTCCCAGCTAGTGAATGGTGTGTGGGTGAGGGGGGGGGGGGGAAGGAGGATGGTGAAGTCTGAGACAGCTCCCTCCCTGCATTACTAGTGAGAGGCTGGCTTCACAGACAGGGGGGAGCTGCCTGACCCTCACTCCTCCGGGGTGATCTTCCTGCACACAGTGCCCTATCCCTGATACCAGGGGTGTTGTGATCTTCCTGCATGCAGTGCCCTATCCCTATTAATACCAGGAGTGTTGTGATCTTCCTGCACGCAGTGCCCTATCCCTAATACCAGGGGTGTTGTGATCTTCCTGCATGCAGTGCCCTATCCCTGATACCGGGATGTGTGCAAGAAGATCCCAACACCCCCGGTATCAGGAATAGGGCACTGTGTGCAGGAAGATCACAATACCCCTGGTATCAGGGTTAGGGCACAAGTTCTAGTCACATTGACTGATCACATTACTTGTTTTGTCAAGCTACCAACTGTTTCCATTTCCCATCCCCCATATACTGTCAGTGGGAAGCTTGGTAACATGAATAAATAAGAGGGCAGCCAATAGGAATACATATTCATTCCTAAACTGACCTTAACTGACCTGAAAAGTGTCAAATTGTATCATTTTCAGTTAGTGCGCACTAACTCTCCGTTAGTGCGCACTAATCGGAAAAAACGATTTTTAACGATTTTTTAACTAAAAAATCGTGCCTAACACGATTTTCTTGCCCTGCCACACGATTTCTATCGTTAAGACGATATGGAAAACGATTCACATCCCTAACCAGCATAGTTAAAAGGTGAGGTGAGAGAAGCTGTAATAGCTAAAAGAACATCTTTTGAGAAATGGAAAAGGGATCCAAATGAAGAAAACAGGAAACAGCATAAGCAATGGCAAGTTAGATGCAAAGTATTGATAATGTTATGTTTACCGGCTGTGACTCCGACCCGTGACCGGCCGCTCTAACCTATCACCCCGGGCTGGAGGGGGGCCACCAATGCTGCAGCTGGCCCCCAAACAAAAACACAGCAGGATGCACGCAGGCCAGGCACGCCACACTAGGGATGTCGCTCAGCTGAGCGGAGCGCCTCTAGATGTGTATACACACGAGTTAGGCTCTTTTAAAGGGCCTGCAGCAGGAAAACTACTGTGGCGCATCTGGATGATGTCACAGGCCTTCTATTTAAGGCATGCTCTGTTCTGCCTCAGACACCTTGGCAATAAATCAAACTCTTTGGACTAGTTGTTTGCCTCGCTGTCCCTGGTTCCTGTTCCAGACTGTTCCGGTGCCTTGTCTTTGTGCTCCTGCATCCTTCCTGTGTCTTTGGATTTCCTTAGTCCTTGTCCTGTGGTCTTCATCCATTTTCAGTGTCTTCCTGCTGTTCTTCCTTCCTCCTATTCCTGGATTGTCTCTCCGGCTTGAACTCTTGACTCATCTTTATCTGGATTCCTGGCTTGACCTCGGACTGCTTTTGATGACATTGCTTGCCACCTGCCCTGACCTTGGACTGCCTCTTGACCATTTTGTTCGCTGCCCGCCCTGTCCTCGGTCTGCTTTCATCTCTGCTGTCTGCTCCCTGCCCCAACTTCTGTGTGGATTGACTCTGTCTTCTTCCTGCTGGCCTTTGACCTCTTTAGCGAAGGATTCTTCTCTCCCCAGAGGCCTGCGCCTAAGTCCAGCCAGCCCCGGCACCTGAAGGATCAACCTATGGAGAACAACGGCTAGTATTGGTGAAGTTCCTTTGGGCTTCTGCTCCTGCCAGCTCTGCCTACCAATGGTGCAGACCTGCAGGGCTCCTCCCTGTGGGTAGCGCCAACCTCACCTTGGACCTAGCATCTACTTCCACAACAGGTAAGGAAGGCAAAGAGAGAATTTGAAAAGAAACTTGCCACGGAAGTAAAAACTCGTAATAAAACCTTTTTCAGGTACATTTGAGGTAAAAAGCCTGCGAGGGGATCAGTTGGACCATTAGATGATCAAGGGGTAAAAGAAGCGCTTAGGGATGACAAAGTCATAGCAGAGAGACTAAATGAATTCTTTGCTTCGGTATTCATTGAGGAAGATGTAAGAGAGATACCCATATCAGAAATGATTTTCAAAGGTGATGATTCAGAGGAAATGAAACAAATCTCAGTAAACCTTGAAGATATACTAGGGCGAATTGGCAAACTAAAGCGTAGCAAATCACCTGGACCAGACAGTATACATCCCAGAGTGGTGAACAAACTGAGAAATTAAATTGCAGACCTGCTATTGGAAATTTGTAAACTACCATTAACATCGTCTGTGGTACCTGAAGACTGAAGGGTTGCCAGTGTAATGCCAATTTTTAAAAATGGATCAAGACCGTGTCCCCCTCCCTAACCTCCATTACTAGATGAGTAAATAGCAAAAAACAAACACAAAAGACAACAGTGGTCAGTTTTGAGTTACTTTTATTATTCTGTTACTTATTCTGTACTTATTCTTGAGATGCTGCAGGTTATGGATAAAGAAAGGAATGTCAGCCAGTTAGGTCAAATGACAAGTTGAATATTCCTGCCAAAGAGCCGGCAAAATATTGGTCAAAATGCTAATGTGTTTCACGCTTGGGAAGGCTATGGTGGTTTAATTCATTGCCATACTGTTGTATTTAAATATGATGTTCAATTTGTCAATAAAAAATATTTACACACAAAAAAAAAAATGGATCAAGGGATGATCCAGGAAACTACAGACCAGTGAGTCTGATGTCCATGCTAGACAAAATGATAGAAACTATCATACAGGCCATTGCAATATGGTGCGCGCGGCTAAGTGCACGACTTTACTGGTGTTTGGATGCGCGTCCAAAACCCCTCATGCAAAAAGGGGATTAGCACTTCCAAACAAGTGCTTAGCTAATAGCGCTCATCACATGTAAATTCATATTGATGAGGCTATTACCTATTACCCCCTGATGAAAAAAAAAACATGTGCACCAGATATGCACATTTTTACTCTCAAAAATTAACACTTATTTATTTATTTATTTATTTATTTATTTATTTATAGACTTTTCTTTGCCGACATTTGTGAGGCACATCATACCGGCTTACATTGAACTGAAAGGAGGAAAATACAATGAACAGAATAACATGTCATAGTTAAACGCAAATGGTGTAAGATATAAGCATCGTAAAAACATTCTGAGATTATATATAATAACATAAAAGAACTAAATAGCTATGGAGGAAAAAGGTAGAAAGAGAAACTTTGTACAAACTAAGAAAACTTTATCTTTAACAATGAGAAAGTGGTATAGGGGTTATGAAGTGCAGCAAAGTTCCAGGGGGGGAGGGTAGGGGCACAGATGGAAAAGGAGAAGAGAGGGGGGGAGGGGCACGGGAGGGGGGGGAGGAGGGGGGGAGGGCAGGTAGTGGAGATTCTTAGAAAGGTCCATTTAGGAGAGCACGTCCTAGAGCACGCGTTAATTCTTGAGGGGCCCCAAACATTTACAGAAAAGCAGAAAATACTGCTTTGCTGTACTTCCTCCGAACCTAAAAAAGGAGAACAGAAAAAAAAAAAACAGTGCTGCCGGTGGTCAGGTTAGGAAAACGGATGGTCAATTAATGAGCATCTGTTTTCCTAAGCCATGGCTGTGTATAGGTTAGAAAAACAGATGCTCATAAAATTGAGAGACATGCAGCGCTGTCCTGGAAGCGTAACCTGCACTCAGTTTATGCTTCCAGCGCTAGAAGTACCCACCCTTTGGAAACCATGAAACCTTTGTTATCCAGTTAAGTGGCTGAATATGCCACATTTGCCATTTAGACGGATAACTTGTCTAAATGGCTTTTGAATATTAACCTCTATATCTTTTTTGAGATACAGTGACCAGAACTGAACACAGTTCTCAAGCTGTGGTCTCACCATAGAACTATACAAAGGCATTATGCCATTCTCTGTTTTATTCACCCTTCCCTTCCTAATAATTCCTAACATTCTGATTGCTTTTTTGATCACTACGGCACACTGAGTCGAAAATTTCAATGTATTGTCCACTATGATGCCTAGTAATGTTTCCTGGTTGGTAATGTCTAACATGAAATGTAACTTTGTGTTACTACAGCATGGGTTCTTTTTCCCTATATGCATCACCATGCACTTGTCTACATTAAAATTTAATCTGCCATTTGGACGCCAATCTTCCACTCTCGCAAGATCCTCCTGCAAATTATTACTATCCACTTGTGATTTAACTACCTTCAATAATTTTGTGTCATCTGCAAATCTGATCACCTCATTCATCATTCTCCTTTCCAGATCATTTATAAATATATTAAAAAGCCCCAGTCCAAGTACAGATCTCTGAGGCACTCCACTGTTTACCTCTCTCCACTGAGAAAGCTGACCATTTAATTATGCTCTCTGTTTCTTGTCTTTTAACCCGTTTGCAAGCCACAAAAGCACATTTGACTTTGTCAAACATCTTCTGAAAATCCAAATACACTACATCTACCAGCTTACCTTTATCCACATGTTTATTAGCCCCTTCAAAAAAATGTAGCAGATTTGTGAGGCAAGACTTCTCTTGGGTAAATCCATGGTGCCTGTGTCCTATTAAACCATGTCTTTCTATATGTTCTGTGATTTTGTTCTTCAGAAAAGTTTAAGCGATTTTCCCCAGCACTCACCAGTCCAAAGTGTTACGGGGAGTGGACCCTTGGGCCGACTGATACTGATGGTGTTGCACTGTGGGGACCCACAGTGGGCGTCGCTGCTGGGAGGCGGCGCTGAAGAGGTGTTCCGAAGAAGGCTTCACCACTGGAAACCCAAGGTCCCCCCAGGAGGAGCCTGTAGGGACCCAGGCCTCTTGGACTTAGGTGTGATCCTATGCGACCAAGGACCAGAGAAGCAGCCAAAGAAGTGGTCGATGGAAGCGGTAGAGCCCAGGAGGCCAGAAGCGCTGGGACTTAGGAGAATCCTCCGGGCAAGCGAAGAACCAGGTACCTGTAGAAGAGATGAGGACTGAAGCTGGAGTCCAGGGACAAGCCAAGGTCAGAAGTCCGAAGTCAGATGCCGAAGACAAGCCAGGAACGGAAGCTGAAACCGAAGTCCATGAACGAAGCAGGGTCAGAAGCCAGAAGTCAGAAGCCAAAGCCAGGGACGGAAGCTGAAGCAGGAGTCAATGGACGAAGCAGGGTCAGGAGCCAGAAGTCAAAACCAGGAACGGAAGCTGAAACCGGAGTCAATGGAAGAAGCAGGGTCAGAAGTCAGAAGCCAAAGACAGACAGGAGTCTGAAGCAGCAACTAGCAACTCAGAAGAGTGAACCTCGTTGCAAGGCGAGGTCTAGAGGTGGCTGCAGGGTTTAAATGGCCCAGCAGCGTCTGACGTCATTATCGGGGCTGTCCTAGAGTTCCCGCGCTGGCCCCTTTAAATTCAGAGCCCCTGCACGCGCACGCCTAGGGGGCGGGGCCAGACGTGACAGAACGCCAGCGTCTCCCTCGAGGAGGGAGCGCCACAGCCGAGGCCTGGCCAGGCCTAGTCAGCACCTCAGCGGCCCGGGCCGGCATTGAGGTAAGTGGAGGACCCGGGGAACAGCCCGGGGCCGTAACACAAAGTTTCCCAGATTACCCCTGGAGCCCTTTTAAAATATTGGGGTTACATTGGCCACCTTCCAGTCTTCAGGTACAATGGGTGATTTTAATGATAGGTTACAATTTACTAGAAATAAATCTGAAATTTGAATTCTTTCAGAACCCTGGAGTGCATACCATCTGGTACAGGTGATTTGTCAGTCTGGTCTATTACATCTTCCAGGTTCACCATGATTTGGTTCAGTTCATCTGAACTATTACTCTTGAAAACTATCTCTGGAACTCGTTATCTCCCTAGCATCTTCATTTGTAAACACCAAAGCAAAGAATTGATTTAGTCTTTCCAGGATGTTCTTATCTGCCCTAAGTACCCCTTTAACCCTTCGATCATCTAATGATCACAGTCTTCCTGCTTTGCTTATATTTTAAAAAGGTTTTATTATGAGTTTTTGCCTCTATGGCCAGCTTCTTTTCAAATTCTCTCTTAGCCTTTCTTATCAATGTTTTATATTTAGCTTGCCAATGCTTATTCTTTTTCCTATTTTCTTGAGATGGATCCTTCTTCCAATTTTTTAAAAAAGATTTTTTGGCAAAAATAGCCTTTCTCATTTTGTCTTTTAACCAAGCTAGCAGTCATTTGGCCTTCCTTCTACCTTTCTTAATGCATGGAATATATCACAATTGCACTTCTAAGGTGGTATTTTTAAACAAAATCCACGCCTGTTGTACACTCTTAACCTTTATAGCTGCACCTTTTAGTTTTTTTCTAACTTCCTCATTTTATCAAAGTCTCCCTTTTGAAAGTTTAGTGCTAGACTGTAGATGTACTTATTGTCCTCCTACCAAATTTGATCATGTTATGATCACTATTGCCAAGTGGCCCTACCACCGTTACCTCACTCACCAAATCCTGCTTTCCATTAAAAATTAGATCTAAAATAGCTCCCTCACTTACTGGTTCCTGAACCAATTGCTCCATGAAGTAGTCATTTATGCCATCCAGGAACTTTAATTCTCTAGCATGTCCTGATGTTACATTTACACAGTCAATATTCAGGTAATTGAAATCTCCCATTATTACTGCATTGCCAAATTGGTTAGCTTTCCTTATTTGTCTTAGCATTTCATTATCCGTCTTATTATTTTGGACAGATGGACAGTAGTATATTCCTTTCACTATACTCTTCCCCAACACACATAGGATTCCTACCCTTAAAGATTCTACTGTGTATTTAGTCTCTTGCAGGATCTTTATCCTGTTGGACTCTATTCCATTCCGAACATAAAATGCCCCCTTGAACCCAAGTTGATCCACCCTATCATTGCAGTATAATTTGTACCTTGGTATAGTACTGTCACATTGGTTATCCTCCTTCCACCAGGTCTCTGAGATGCACGGTCTACCTCTTCATTCACTGCTATACTCTCTAACTCTTCCATCTTACTTTTTAGACTTCTGGCATTGGCATACAGACATTTCAAAGTACATTTTTTGTTTGTATTAACAACCTATTTTTCAGTTGACCGGGATCATTTGCATTTTTAAATTCATTTGTTTCTTTACTTATAGGCACATGGACTACTTTTGCTTTTATTTGAACCTCTCTGTCAGAATGCCCTATCTTTCCTGTTTCGTTAGTATCCTTCAAAGATACCTCCCTCCGAACCATAAGAACATGCCATACTGGGTCAGACCAAGGGTCCATCAAGCCCAGCATCCTGTTTCCAACTGTGACCAATTCAGGCCATAAGAACCTGGCAAGTACCCAAAAACTAAGTCTATCCCATGCTACTGATGCTAGTAATAGCAGTGGCTATTTTCTAAGTCAACTTAATTAATAGCAGGTAATGGACTTCTCCTCCAAGAACTTATCCAAACCTTTTTTAAACCCAGCTACTCTAACCACACTAACCACATCCCTTGCAACAAATTCCAGAATTTAATTGTGCGTTGAGTGAAAAAGAACTTTGTCCGATTAGTTTTAAATGTGCTACATGCTAATTTCATGTAGTGCCCCTTAGTCCTTCTATTATCCGAAAGAGTAAATAACTGATTCACTTTTACCCATTCTAGACCTCTCATGATTTTAGATACCTCTATCATATCCCCCATCAGCCGTCTCTTCTCCAAGCTGAACAGTCTTAACCTCTTTAGTCTTTCCTCATAGGGGATCTGTTCCATCCCCTTTATCATTTTGGTCGCCCTTCTCTGTACCTTCTCCATCACAACTATACCTTTTTTTAGATTCGGCAACCAGAATTGTACACAGTATTCAAGATGTGGTCTCACCATGGAGCAATACAGAGGCATTATGACATTTTCCGTTTTATTCACCATTCCCTTTCTAATAATTCCCAACATTCTGTTTGCTTTTTTGACTGCTGCAGCACACTGAACCGACGATTTCAATGTGTTATCCACTATGACGCCTAGATCTCTTTCCTGGGTGGTAGCTCCTAATATGGAACCTAACATTGTGTAACTATAGCATGGGTTATTTTTCCCTATATGCATAACCTTGCACTTTTCCACATTATTTATTTATTTATTTATTTATTTATTAACTTTTATTTACCGACATTCGTGCAGCACATCATGCCGGTTTACAAAGAACTCAGGTGGGCGATACAATAAAACAATAAAACAAAACAATGTACAATGTACATTAAATTTTATCTGCCATTTGGATGCCCAATTTTCCAGTCTTACAAGGCTTTCCTGCAATCTATCACACTCTGCTTGTGATTTAACTACTCTGAATAATTTTGTTTCATCTGCAAATTTGATTACCTCACTCGTCGTATTTCTTTCCAGATTATTTATAAATATATTGAAAAGCACGGTTCCCAGTAAAGATCCCTGAAGTACTCAATTGCCCACGCCCCTCCACTGAAAAAATTGTCCATTTAATCCTACTCTCTGTTTCCTGTCTTTTAAACAGTTTGTAATCCCCCTTTTTAAATGATTATTTTGTCTGTTGTAAAAATGTTCATTTCCAGTTTGTAATCGTTGCTCTCTTTAAACCTATGACCCGAACATCGTTCCTAGTATAATAAGTTGTTCCAATGTTATTATATTGTATTAAGTTGTTACCATGTAAACCAGAGTGAAGGCAATCTGCTATACTTCGGTATATAAAAGCCTCGAAATAAATAAATAAATAAATAAAATAAATAATCCACAAAAGGACGTCGCCACCTATCCCATGACTTTTTATTTTTCCTAGAAGCCTTTCTTGAGGAACTTTGTCAAATGCCTTCTGAAAATGCAAATACACCATATCTACCGGTTCACCTTTATTTACATGTTTATTAACCCCTTCAAAAAAGTGAAGCAGATTTGTGAGGCAAGGCTTGCCTTGGGTAAAGCCATGCTGACTTTGTTCCATTAAACCAAGTCTTTCTATATGTTCTGTGATTTTGATATTTAGAACACTTTCCACTGAAGTCAGGCTAAATAGTCTGTAGTTTCCTGGATCACCCCTGGAGCCCTTTTTAAATATTGGGTTTACATTAGCCAGCCTCCAGTCTTCAGGTACAATGGATGATTTTAATGATAGGTTACACATTTTTACTAATAGATCTAAAATTTCATTTTTTAGTTCCTTCAGAACCCTGGGGTGTATACCATCCAGTCCAGGTGACTTACTACTCTTCAGTTTGTCAATCAGGCCTATCACATCTTCTAGGTTCACTGTGATTTGGTTCAGTCCATCTGAATCATTACCCATGAAAACCTTCTCCGGAACAGGTATCTCCCCAACATTCTCTTCAGTAAACACCAAAGCAAAGAAATCTTTCAATCTTTCTATGATGGCCTTATCTTCCCTAAGTACCCCTTTAACCCCTCGATCATCTAACGGACCTCACAGGCTTTCTGCTTCAGATATATTTTTTAAAGTTTTTACTGTAAGTTTTTGCCTCTACAGTCAACTTCTTTTTCAAATTCTCTCTTAGCCTGTCTTATCAATGTCTTATATTTCACTTGACAACACTTATACTTTATCCTATTTTCTTCTATTGGATCCTTCTTCCAATTTTTGAAAGAAGATCTTTTGGCTAAAATAGCGTTTTTCACCTCACCTTTTAACCATGCCGGTAATCATTTTGCCTTCCTTCCACCTTTCCTAATGTGTGGAATACATCTGGACTATGCTTCTAGGATGCTATTTTTTAACAATGTCCATGCCTCTTGCACTCTTTTTACCTTTGTAGCTGCTCCTTTCAGTTTTTTTCTATTTTTCTCATTTTATTTATTTTTTTATTTTTTTATTTTTTATATACCAACATTCAACAAAAGTCATCACATTGGTTTCCATATAACAAAATTAGAAAGGTTACATTGTAAAAGAATGTAGAAGAGGATATAATAATACAATGAAGGAGTAATAAGTTGGGTTTTTTTTAAAGACAGAGGAGATAGAGAAAAAGTGAGAACATGTATCACTAGAGCTGTGGATTTTCTTACTGACCCCATTCCAGTCATTAATTCAAATTTGATCATATTATGATCACTATTGCCAAGTGGCCCCACCACCGTTACCTCTCTCACCAAATCCTGTGCTCCACTGAGAGTTATAACTAAAATTGTTCCCTCTCTCATCGGTTCCTGAACCAATTGCTCCAATAAAAATGTCATTTATTCCATCCAGGAACTTTATCTCTCTAGCATGTCTCGATGATACATTTACCCAGTCAATATTGGGGTAACTGAAATCTCCGATTACTGCTACACTACCAATTTGGTTAGCTTCCCTAATTTCTCTTAGCATTTCACTGTCCTTCTCACCATCTTGGCCAGGTGGACAATACTATACGCCTATTACTATACTCTTCCCAAACACACAAGGGATTTCAACCCATAAAGATTCAGTTGTGCATTTAATCTCATGCAGGACATTTATCCTGTTGGACTCTATGCCCTCCCGGACATAAAGCGCCACACCGCCTCCCGGATGCTCCTCTCTGTCATTGCAATATAATTTGTACCCCAGTATAGCACTGTCCCATTGGTTATCCTCCTTCCACCATGTCTCTGAGGTGCCAATTAAGTCTATATCATCATTCACTGCTATACATACTAATTCTCCCATCTTACTTCTTAAACTTCTGGCATTAGCATACAAACATTTCAGAGTGTGTTTTTTGTTTGTATTTTCATTTTGCTTTTTAATTGATAGGGATAAATTGGAATTTTTTAGCTCAGGTGAATTTTTAGTTACAGTCCACCATGTGCTCCTGAGCTACTGACGACTTTTCCCTTTGATTTAGTTTAAAAGCTGCTCTATCTCCTTTTTAAAGGTTAATGCCAGCAGCTTGGTTCCACCTTGGTTATGGTGGAGTCTATCCTTTCAGAAAAGACTCTCCCTTCACCAAATGGTTCTCCAGTTCCTTATAAAACTGATTCCCTCTTCCCTGCACCATTGTCTCATCCACACATTGAGACTCCAGAGCTCTGCCTGTCTCTGGGGGCCTGTGCGTAGAACAGAAAGTATTTCAGAGAAGGCTACCCTGGAGGTACTGGATTTTAGCTTTCTACCTAAAATCCTAAATTTGGCTTTTGGAAACTCCCTCCCACACCTTCCTTTCTCGTTGGTGTCCATATGTACGACAGCGGCTCCTCCTCAGCACTAAAATCTTACCTAGGTGACGCATGAGGTCCGCTACCTTCGCAGACAAGTTACCAGGCAATCCTCAAGTCCACCAGCCACCCAGCTTTCTACATTACTAATAATTGAATCACCAACTATGATGGCTGCCCTACCCCTTCCCTCCTCAGCAGTAGCCTTCAGAGACTCATCCTCGGTGTGAGAGAACAATGCTTCAACTGGAGAGCAGAATCTTGCTACAGGATCACTTTCTGCTACACGAGGATGATGCTCTCCAACCAAGTGACCTTCCTCCTCTAAGGCAGCACCAGGACTGTCAGACTGGAGTAGGGTGGCGCCATTTTTAAAGATGGCGCCGGCCATCCAGTGCTCCCTCCATGTGACAGGGGCCGGCCAATGGCACAGATACCCTGTCACAAGGTAAGGGCAAAGGCCATCGGCGCCATTTTTATTAGTGGCAGCCGACGGCCCGAGAGCGGGAGATCGCTCCCGGGACCTCCACTGGACCACCAGGTACCTGTAAAATGTTTTTTGGGGGGTCGGGAGGGTGGGGGAAGCAAAGGGATTAGTTTTAAAGGGTCGGGGTGGGTTTTTTGTTTATCGGCTCGGGCGCAGCCGATAAACAAAACCGCGATTGGGCCCGATGAAAAAAACCCCACATGTGAATCGGAACCGGAATCCAAACCAATTCCGGTTCCGATTCACATCTCTACTCTTCCCTATAAATCAAAGGATGAGCTAGGGTTGGATGGGAATGATGTGTGAAGGTGGGAAAGCCAGACACTGGAATTACCTCCCTTAGGCTTGGTTTTTATTATAGGTACTGTAAGGGAGTATACAAGAGACTCCCTTTAATCATTTTAAAGCATAGACTAGAGCCATCTACACCAGTCCACCTTAATGTGCAGAGGTGCAAAGGATTATGGATCCTAGGAGGTTCCCTGCCTAATACTATAAAGCAGTGATCCCCAAACCTGTCCTGGAGGGCCACCAGCCAGTCGGGTTTTTGGGATACCCACAATGAATATGCATGAGAGAAAATTTGCATGTTATGGAGGCAGTGCATGCAAATTTTCTCTCATGCATATTCATTGAGGATATCCCAAAAACCCGACTGGCTGGTGGCCCTCCAGGACAGGTTTGGGGACCACTGCTATAAAGGATCAGGGTCCAAGAGTGTTAAGCAGGCCCCAGAAAAGCTGCTTTGAGCCTATTGTATGCATGGACCAAGTAAGAATGAACTGCTTGATGTTTCTAGCAAGGTGAGCTACTTTTTGTTTTGCTGTTTTGTTTGGACTTCTGTAAATAAACCTTTGTGCCTGACCAGAATAGCCAAGTCTTGCTGTCTTCCTTGGCTATTCCCGACACTGTGGCCAGCCTATATGCTACAGGTACACACACACTAATGAATATGCCCCACTATTTCACCCCTCCCCCAAACTTTTTAAATCCTAAAATTTCCCAAAGCAATACTCACTGATCCTCTTCAGCCATCTGCAAGATGATATTCTCTTCTCAATACTTCCACAGGGAGACACTAGTAAAGAACTTACCTAGCTCCTGATCTTTTTTAATCAAAAGGCCCACACAGAGACACGCATAAATCAACACGCACCACATAAAATGACGATGCGATAACATATCACAAGTGGCGCGAATTACCTTCATGTTGCAGATGATCTGGTATTTTCCTAACCATACCCCTTCTTTTAAAGCAGACGCTATCGCACCATATTTCTGCTATATTTATAGCATTTTGATGAAGCAAGGCCTTAGGGGTAGATTTTAAAACCCCTGTGCGCGTAAATCCTCCCGGATTTACGCGCACAGGGCACTCGCGCGCCGGCACGCCTATTTTGCATAGGCCGCCGGCGTGCGCAAAGCCCCGGGACGCGCGTAAGTCCCGGGGCTTTGTAAAAGGGGCGGGAGGGAGCGTGCCCAAGGGGCGTGTCCGGGGGCAGGGGGCAGTCCGGGGCGGGTCCAGGGGCGTGGTGATGGTTCGGGGGCGGGCTGGGAGGGCGGGTCCCGAGTCCCCCAGCACTGCGGCCTGTGCCGGAGGATGCCAGGGCGGCGCGCACAAGTTACGCCTGCTTCAAGCAGGCATAACTTGCCCAACAAAGGTGGGGGGGGGGATTTAGGTAGGGCTGGGGGGTGGGGTAGATAGGGGAAGGGAGGGGAAGGTGGGGGCACGTGGAAGGAAAGTTCCCTCCGAGGCCGCTCCGATTTCGGAGCGGCCTCAGAGGGAACGGAGGCAGGTTGCGCGGCTCAGCGCGCGCAGGCTGCTGATTTTGCGCAG
Source organism: Rhinatrema bivittatum (assembly GCF_901001135.1). Classification (NCBI taxonomy): domain Eukaryota; kingdom Metazoa; phylum Chordata; class Amphibia; order Gymnophiona; family Rhinatrematidae; genus Rhinatrema; species Rhinatrema bivittatum. Next base: position 39,016,014 of record NC_042618.1, on the reverse strand, counting down.
CCTTGCACGTGCAGACCCCGGATTTTATAAGATACGCGCGTAGCTTATAAAATCTGGTGTACTTTTGTTCGCGCCGGTGACGCGAACAAAAGTACATGCACGCGTATGTTTTGAAGATCTACCTCTTAGATTGTAAGCCCTCTGGGGATAGGGAAATATCTACAGTACCTGAATGTAATCCGCTTTGTAGTACTGAAGAGCAGAATATAAAAATCAGATTAAAAAAAATGCAAAACCTCTGCAGCTCGGAGTGCTGCTCACTGAGGGCCCCTGCAGGCAGGAGGGCCATATTGTAGGCAGAATTCTCACAAATGATCGCTGTTGAAAACAGGCTTGATGGACCCTTAGCCTGACCCAGTATGGCAGTTCTTATGTACCATATTTCTACTCACAATTTCCAACTACTTATCTCAGTTCCTGAGTTCCTAATTCTATAAATCATAATTTGACTTCCCAGTACCCAGACTTCGGTCCTGTTTCTCTTTCAGGAGGCCTGCTATGGAAGGTGAGGCTAAAAATTAGTGAAAGCATCAAGGTTTTATCCTCAAACTGTATTTACATAGGCTATTTGGAATCCCCTCCTACACAAAACAGTATAACTCATTATTAATTGGCAATAGAAGCATTTGGCATTTATTGGGATACTAGGAAATGTAGCCCCAGATGGAAACAGCTGGTGCACCAAGAGCCTTTAACAGCCTTGCTGTGAACATCCCCCTCTGAAACCACCCCCAGCATGTTCCTTCCTTACAATGGAAGTTAATAATTCATGCATATTCCTAGTCATTTTCTTTCTTCCTACATCTTCTTCCTGGGATTCAGCGGAAGCAGACTGAGTCAATACCCATGCATCCGGATCAGGTTACCCATTATAAGAAGATGCCCCATTCAAAGGTTAACAACAATCCTGTACAATACATCAAAACAACATTTAATGAAAACTTAAACTAAACTTGTTTTTCCTACAGTACAAGTGACGCAGAAACAATTCTGAATTCAAACATGTGCTAACGGCCATGTCTTTGGAGACACGTGGAAGCCTGGTGAGCAAGCTAGCCAACCTGGAAGCCAGACAAAAAAAAAATATAAAACTGATTGCGAAGTTGGGTTCAGAACAAGAGGGTCAATAGGGGTCCATGCTAGAGGAAAGTAACCAGCAGGCTGCCACAGGGATCAATGCTAACCCAGTCCTCTTCAATGTTAGAAGGGTTAGACGGTAAAACGTGACTGTTTTCAGATGACATACAAATCTGCAGCAGAACAGATATCTCAGGGGGACAGACAAAGTGAAAGATGACATTAAAAAGTGAAAGAAGGGTTTGGGGACTGCCCTTTAATCCCAAAAACTCAGGGCCAGATTTAAACCTACACAGCACACGTGCCGAATTCTGAGGGTAGCCAAAACCTGGGATACCCTCTGCTGCTATCTGATTTAAGGGGGCAGAATTTCCCACCCCTAAGCCTCTGCCTATGGGCACTATAATCTTAAATGCAGGAACTGTAATGTCGTGTATTTTAGATGCAGAAATTCAGTATCCAAAATGTATTCATTTAGTTAAATTTCTGAATATACAGCACATCCAATTTGGAGGGGAAGAAAAAGTAGTCACGAAACAGGAAAGAGACCCATTTTTATTACGGTAATATTACTCTCATATTCATAATAGCTGAGGTTTGTTTTTTTTGTTGTTTAAAAAATTATTTTACTTTCATATAATGTAAATGTATTATTTCAATGTTACTGTATTTTATATGTTATGCTTACAAAACTTATTTGTAAATGATTGTGTTTTCATTTGTAAACCGCTATGATGATGTTGAATGGAATGGCACTTAATCAAACCAAATAAATAACCATCATCATCATTGATGTCAGTGTAAGAAAGCAGATGGGGAAACTAATAGTATAACTTGGGTGCATAAAGAGAAGTATCACTAATAAAACCAGGGAAGAAATATTACATCTATACACTGACCCACTGTAACACATCAACCTTCTCCCCCTCCCCTCCCCCTCACTTCACACTACCATCGAAATATATTTTATGATTCACTTCTATTTTCTAGCAAATGTCATCTCTTGCCCTAACCTGCTTATTGTGTTTGGATCTGATGAAGGGAGTGTTAACGCCTGAAAGCCAGCGAAGAAATACATTCCTTCATATTATTATTATTATTTATTTTTGGGGGGTTTGTTAATCTTTATTTTCGTGCATTCAGGTGGACTAACATGGCAACCACACTACTGAATACACAAATGAATCAGGGATTATATTACCACGGTGGCAGTGGGGGGGTTGATGTGTTAGCAGAGCGATAAGAAGGTGTTAGACACACAGGAGATGTCAGCAGATAAAGAGTCCCTTGTTTCACCCAGTCTCCTCATCTGTGCTGTTACAGCTCTTACTCCATCTGTGGGCTTCTCCATTCCCTGATCCACTATGGTCCTATTGTGGCTGTCCCACGCATGCTTGGGTTCTGTCACTGTATGGGCTCCTATAATCTCTACTGGAAGGTTGCGTGCACTTGTGTATTCAGACGTCGTACTCTGCCTTTACCTGCTCATACTGCTTTGGCTTGATGAATGGAGCACTGCTCCCGAAAGCTGCTGATAAAATGCATTCTGATAGGTTCAATCAAAAGGTATCACCTTCTATTTTTTTTTTTTTTAGTGGCCTTTACTTCAAGAGGACTCGCAGGGTAACCACACTACTTTAATACCTAGGATAGCAATCAAGGAGCATGCATGAGGTGTTCTCAACACGTTAGGAAGTAATGTCTGAATAAAAAGAGCTATTATGGCCAGCTTATTCCAATAGTGGGCACCTGTAATCTCCAAAGCGTTGCTCTGAAGAACGACACAGATTTTCCGTTCGCTTTTCTATTAAGAACACTTTAGTCTTTGCCAAAGGCTGTACTGCACTCCCTTGGACTGGCGCGGGGTTACTGCAGATATTTAGTGATGATAATGTCAAAGAAAAGCTCATTTCTCTCCTGTAGCCAGTTTACTAGGGAAGATAGATTGCCATCAGATTCAGCCAGAGCTGGATTTGCTGAGCTCAGGGATATGTGTCATTTTCCAAGTCCGGGCATTAGTTTATAGGACATATGAATAAACGAGCTATCTATGCAACCCGATGTGTTCTCTGCATATTGTTATAAATTGATACAATTTGAAATAACTGATTTTTTTTCTTTTCTCTATTAATTGATAGAACTGTAATTAACTGTAAATCCTCTTTTTAGTAGATGTCTTAAATACAGGGGTACACAGTCTCCTAGGGCCACAAACTCCCTTCCTCTCTCTCCCCTCCTCAGTCCACAGGCCCCAGGTGCTACGGTCCTTTCTGGCAGGGGAGAGGATAACCCTCCAAGGTCCAAGGCAAACCAGGGGAGAAAACGTCTTTTAGTCTCTTTCTCTCATAGATGCACTCACAATTAAGATGTCCTTGCTTTGGATTCACCTTTAGTTCTCAATAAGACACTTGTGGGTGTTCCAACAAAAATGTACTGCAACCAAAAATATCTTCAAACTGATCAGTAACAAATTCTTCAATTAATCTTTTGAAAAATCCAAATGTATTTCTTGTCTCAGTCTTGCTCCTCTGAGTGGGTGCCCCTCAGTGACAGGCACTAGGAAAACCGACCCAAAACTCTCAGTTTACTAATGAGGATGTTGGGGAGATACCAGTTCCGGAGATGGTTTTCAGGGGTGATGAGTCAGACGAACTAAACGAAATCACGATGAACCTGGAAGATGTAGTAGGCCAGATTGACAAACTAAAGAGTGGCAAATCACCTGGACTGGATGGTATGCATCCTAGGATACTGAAGGAACTAAAAAATGAAATTTCTGATCTATTAGTTAAAATTCGTAACCTAACATTAAAATCATCCATTATACCTGAAGACTGGAGGATGGCCAATGTAACCCCAATATTTAAAAAAGGCTCCAGGGGCGATCCGGGTAACTATAGACCACTGAGCCTGACTTCAGTGCCGGGAAAAATAGTGGAAACTATTCTCAAGATCAAAATCGTAGAGCATATAGAAAGACATGGTTTAATGGAACACAGTCAACATGGATTTACCTAAGGGAAGTCTTGCCTAACAAATCTGCTTCATTTTTTTGAAGGGGTTAATAAACATGTGGATATAGGTTAACCGGTAGATGTAGTGTATTTGGATTTTCAGAAGGCGTTTGACAAAGTCCCTCATGAGAGGCTTCTACGAAAACTAAAAAGTCATGGGATAGGAGGTGATGTCCTTTCGTGGATTACAAACTGGTTAAAAGACAGGAAACAGAGTAGGATTAAATGATCAAATTTCTCAATGGAAAAGGGTAAACAGTGGAATGCCTCAGGGATCTGTACTTGGACCGGTGCTTTTCAATATATATATAAATGATCTGGAAAGGAATACGACTAGTGAGGTTATCAAATTTGCATATGATACAAAATTATTTAGAGTAGTTAAATCACAAGCAGACTGTGATACATTACCTTGCAAGATTGGAAGATTGGGTATCCAAATGGCAGATGAAATTTAATGTGGACAAGATCAAGGTGTTGCATATAGGGAAAAATAACCCTTGCTGTAGTTACACGATGTTAGGTTTCATATTAGGAGCTACCACCCAGGAAAAAGATCTAGGCATCATAGGGGATAATACTTTAAAATCGTCGGCTCAGTGTGCTGCAGCAGTCAAAAAAGCAAACAGAATGTTAGGAATTATTAGGAAGGGAATGGTTAATAAAATGGAAAATGTCATAATGCCTCTATATCGCTCCACGGTGAGACCTCACCTTGAATACTGTGCACAATTCTGGTCACCGCATCTCAAAAAAGATATAGTTGAGATGGAGAAGGTACAGAGAAGGGCAACCAAAATGATAAAGGGGATGGAACAGCTCCCCCTATGAGGAAAGGTTGAAAAGGTTAAGGCTGTTCAGCTTGGAGAAGAGACGGCTGAGGGGGGATATGATAGAGGTGTTTAAAATCATGAGAGGTCTAGAACGAGTAGATGCGACTCGGTTATTTACTCTTTCGAATAATAGAAGGACTAGGGGGCATTTCATGAAGTTAGCAAGTAGCACATTTGGAGAAAATTCTTTTTCACTCAACGCATTAAAAGCTCTGGAATTTGTTACCAGAGGATGTGGTTAGTGCAGTTAGTGTAGCTGGGTTCAAAAAAGGTTTGGATAAGTTCTTGGAAGAGAAGTCCATTAACGGATATTAATCAAGTTTACATAGGGAATAGCCAATGATATTAATTGCATCAGTAGCATGGGATCTTCTTAGTGTTTGGGTAATTGCCAGGTTCTTGTGGCCTGGTTTGGCCTTTATTGGATACAGGATGCTGGGCTTGATGGACCCTTGGTCTGACCCAGCATGGCAATTTCTTGTGTTGTTATGTTCTTAAGTTGGACTCCTAGTGAGGACTGGGATCTCTTGTCTCTTTCACTGGTGTTAGACTTAGACCTCTGAGTTAGAAAGTCCCAAAAAGCAATAGCAAAACGTAAAGCCTTTACTCCTTCTCACAGGCAGGAATGGTGGCACAAAATATTCCCCCCAACCAGACAGGAACAAAACTTCTCAAAAATGTAACTCACTTCTCTGTTGATAAGACACTGCTGTCCCTCCCTGTAGTGCAGGGAGTGGGGGAAAGCTCTTTTCCCTGACCACTTCTAGGCAGGGAGGAAAAAAATATTCCCAGAAGCAGGACCAGGATCCACACAAATAAAAGAAAGTCTCTTCCACAAAAATTAAACTCTCTACATAAACTCTTCTCCAGCTCCCAGCAACAACCCCTGCCTGACCATTTGGGTGCAGGGCCAGGAACCTGCTTTTCCCCTGGTATTTGGCTGTGGGGCCTAAAAATGGGGAAATATGCCAATTCTTTCCTGCTTCTCCAAACAAAACTAACCCAAAATGTCACTGAGACCAATCCAGGCAGCCTCACAGGAGGTCTGCCAACCCCTAGCTCCTACCTAATCTTAGCCTAGGCTCAAACTAGGGACGAAATTAACAGCGGCCTAGAGGGTCCCTACAAAATATTTTCTTATTATGCAAATCAAATATACAGTAGATATATATATTTTTTAAATTTAATCTGTTTTCAGTTCAGCAGGTTCCACCTGCTCCATTGAACCTCTAGTTCAATCGGAATTGGTCTCTGTGTTGGATTACGGTGTCATGGCCTTGATGTGAACTAACCTGGAACTTCTGACACTATTTTATATCTCCTCTCATTTACCATAGTACAGCCATCACAGTGATGGTCCTTGGCTGAGTACCATGCACCACATCTTCCTCCAGAATATGTAATCAAGGACTCTGAATGCAGGCAGTAGGCATCACCAAAGAGCAATGAATGAGAATTCATTCTCCTTGATGGCTATGAACTCTTCCTCCACAGTTTCCCAAGTCCTAGCCAACACAGGAAGCAGAGTCCTGTCTCCAGAATGTCACAAGTTAGAGGAGGACTCACTGCAGCTGATGGTCAGGATCAAAGCACCAGAACAGAATCAGGAGGTAAAGGCATAGTCAGATGGGCAGGCAGAGTTCATGCAACATCAGAGGGCAGGCCAAGGTCAAGGCAGGTAGAGTTTAAACAAAGTCAAGATGAAAGCCAAAAACCAGGACAGGCAGGATACAAATCAGGATCAGAGACATAAGCAGCAATGAGAATAGGAACACGAGGAACCAAAACCTGTTGCTCAGGAGATTGAGCTTCCTTTAGAGTAAAGCAATAATGATGTCACCAGGATGTGCCCGCAGGAAATCCTGTGTGCTGGGTCTCTAAAACTGCCCCTTAGACAAAGCTACAGGATGCATCAGATGATCAGACTGCCAGGAACCATGCTGGACTCAGGAACCTGAGGTATGGAATGCTGACTGCTGTGCAGTAGCCTGAGGTCAGCAGCAAATTATAGGGATGTGAATCGTTTTTCAACGATTAAAATTATCGTCCGATAATGTTTATATCGTCTTAAATCGTTATAGAACACGATACAATAGAAATTCTAATGATTTATCTTTAAAAATCGTTAAATCGTGTTAGTGCGCACTAACTCGAGTTAGTGCGCACTAACTCCCCGTTAGTGCGCACTAACTCGATTTAGTGCGCACTAACTGAAAATGATACAAATAAACACTTTCCAGGTCACTGAAGGTCAGTTAGGAATGAATATGTGTTCCTATTGGCTGGCTGCCCTCTTATCTATTGATGTTACCAAGGTTACCACTGAGGTGATGGTTGGGGGGATGGGAAATGGAACTGGAAACTAACGAACACCAACAGAAAATGAAACAAAGTGTTCACACTTCCCAGGTCAGTAAAGGTCACTTAGGAATGAATATGTATGTATGTATTCCTATTGGCTGGCTGTGCTCTTATCTATTGATGTTACCAAGGCTAATACTGAGGTAATGGTTGGGGGGATGTGAAATGGAAACAGTTGGAAGCTTGACAAAAAAAGTAATGTAATGATCAGCACTCACGTGACTAGAACTTGTTTGTTTATTATTTTTGTTAGCAGGCACCTGAAATGCTAGTGCATGTTGAATTTGCCAATCACTGTGCATTTTAGAAAGGTGGTCCTGGCTGGAACTGTACACAGTTCAAATATATGTAATTGATTGTTGGTAAGTGTATTTTTTAAGTAGCCACACTGGCACAAGTATGTTTACTTTTCCTCCTACTTAACTCACTAGCTCAGCTTTGTAAGAAGGGCTTCTCTGCTTGTGTGTTGTTTTTGTTTGGTGTGAGGAGAGCAGAAACATCAGATCTTTATTCAATCTACTACAGTCATCTCTTACAGTGCCCTATCCCTATTAATACCAGGAGTGTTGTGATCTTCCTGCACACAGTGCCCTAACCCTGATACCAGTCTGAGACAGCTCCCTCCCTGCATTACTAGTGAGAGGCTGGCTTCACAGACAGGGGGGAGCTGCCTGACCCTCACTCCTGACTTCCCCCATGTCCCAGCTAGTGAATGGTGTGTGGGTGAGGGGGGGGGGGGAGGATGGTGAAGTCTGAGACAGCTCCCTCCCTGCATTACTAGTGAGAGGCTGGCTTCACAGACAGGGGGGAGCTGCCTGACCCTCACTCCTGACTTCCCCCATGTCCCAGCTAGTGAATGGTGTGTGGGTGAGGGGGGGGGGGGGGAGGATGGTGAAGTCTGAGACAGCTCCCTCCCTGCATTACTAGTGAGAGGCTGGCTTCACAGACAGGGGGGAGCTGCCTGACCCTCACTGCTGACTTCCCCCATGTCCCAGCTAGTGAATGGTGTGTGGGTGAGGGGGGGGGGAGGATGGTGAAGTCTGAGACAGCTCCCTCCCTGCATTACTAGTGAGAGGCTGGCTTCACAGACAGGGGGGAGCTGCCTGACCCTCACTCCTGACTTCCCCCATGTCCCAGCTAGTGAATGGTGTGTGGGTGAGGGGGGGGGGGAGGATGGTGAAGTCTGAGACAGCTCCCTCCCTGCATTACTAGTGAGAGGCTGGCTTCACAGACAGGGGGGAGCTGCCTGACCCTCACTCCTCCGGGGTATTGTGATCTTCCTGCACACAGTGCCCTATCCCTGATACCAGGGGTGTTGTGATCTTCCTGCATGCAGTGCCCTATCCCTATTAATACCAGGAGTGTTGTGATCTTCCTGCATGCAGTGCCCTATCCCTATTAATACCAGGAGTGTTGTGATCTTCCTGCATGCAGTGCCCTATCCCTGATACCGGGATGTGTGCAAGAAGATCACAACACCCCCGGTATCAGGAATAGGGCACTGTGTGCAGGAAGATCACAACACCCCCAGTATCAGGAATAGGGCACTGTGTGCAGGAAGATCACAACACCCCTGGTATTAGGGATAGGGCACTGTGTGCAGGAAGATCACAACACTCCTGGTATTAATAGGGATAGGGCACTGTGTGCAGGAAGATCACAATACCCCTGGTATCAGGGTTAGGGCACAAGTTCTAGTCACATTGACTGATCACATTACTTGTTTTGTCAAGCTACCAACTGTTTCCATTTCCCATCCCCCATATACTGTCAGTAGGAAACTTGGTAACATGAATAAATAAGAGGGCAGCCAATAGGAATACATATTCATTCCTAAACTGACCTTAACTGACCTGAAAAGTGTCAAATTGTATCATTTTCAGTTAGTGCGCACTAACTCCCAGTTAGTGCGCACTAATCGGAAAAAAACGATTTTTAACGATTTTTTAACTAAAAAATCGTGCCTAAGACGATTTTCTTGCCCTGCCACACGATTTCTATCGTTAAGACGATATGGAAAACGATTCACATCCCTAGCAAATTATACAGAATCAACCTCAGGTGCTCCTCCAAGTGAGCTACTGGGCTAGCCTACAAATATTTTTAAATGTTATGTCATGGTAGAAGGACAGGAAGGATATTGTCTTACACAGGTGTGGGGTTGTGAGCTAGCTTTAGAGGACACTGAACTCCCCCAGTTTTAATCCTGTGCCTACCACCTTGATCCACAGCATCTGGTCCACTCTGCACATTGTCATTCCCCAGTTCTTGGTCCTCTCTGTTGCAGGTATGAAGCACTGCTCTCCTCCTTTTACATAGAAATATAGTGTAATCCTTGCTGGGGGAGGGGGGGGTAGGTCCCAAGGGCACATAAACTTAATTTTGTTCTTTGGGGCATGCATCTGGCCAGCACTCCTATCATACTTGTCTCTCCATCCCAAGGCTGGATCCTTCATGGGGGGGAAAGCTCTCGCTTATGGCCCAGGCAGTTGTGTGTTTCTTTCTGTGTGGTGTGGTTAAATGCTGCATCACAAGGGGTGAGAAGCTGGGGCAATCCAGGCAGGACAAGGCACTGGGTGTTAAATTACATTTTTACTGATTCATTAACCATTTGTTCCAATGAAGGTGAAATTACAGCTGACAGGTACAGATGTGATTTTCATCTGGATAGACATCCTTAACCTCAGGTATCTAAGTGATTTTAAAGTGCACAAAGCTTTCCCAGTGGCCAAACGGGAATCCTAGTGGCGGGGTCACCTCCAACGTGAAAAAGTCCTACCTGAGTCCATATTTTCATGGACACTCAGCCTGTCCTTGTCCCATGGATTGGAGATCCAGTGAGGAACCCCATAGATCTTGCTCTTTATTTCTTGGTCTTGGTGCTTGGGACTTCTCTTACAGGAGAAATCTCTAAAATGTGGAAAATAGGCTATACAATCCCTGGATCCTCCTGTGGAGGGGTGAATCAAAAACCTCCCCACAACCAACGTCCAAAAATACTGTCTTAATGCATGAAACTAGATACATCTTCAGCCATCAAAATTTACTCATGAGGTGCTATCACCAGTCTTGCCCACCTACAGAGTGCCTATAATTAAAGACTCATCTGAGCTAAAAGATTCCAAATTATCCCTGTTAACTGAAAAGCAGAATGTCAATTCAAACAAAAACACACTTTGAAATGTTTGAATGCTAATGTCAGAAGTCTAAGAAGTAAGATGGGAGAGTTAGAGTGTATAGCAGAGAATGATGTCATAGATTTAATCGGTATCTCAGAGACATGGTGGAAAGAGGATAACCGATGGGATAGTGCTATACCAGGGTACAAATTATATCACAATGACAGAGAGGAGCAACTTGGTGGTGGGGTGGCACTTCATGTCCATAATGGCATAAAGTCCAACAGGAAAAAAAGATCCTGCAAGAGGCTAAATGCACAATTGAATCTTTATGGGTAGAAATCCCTTGTGTGTTGGGGAAGAGTATAGTTATAGGAGTATACTACCATCCACCTGGCCAAAATGGTGAGACAGACAGTGAAATGCTAAGAGAAATTAGGGAAGCTAACCAAACTGGTAATGCAGTAATAATGGGAAATTTCAATTACCCCAATATTGACTGGGTAAGTGAAACAGGACATGCTAGAGAGATAAAGTTCCTGGATGGAATAAATGACAGTTTTATGGAGCAATTGGTTCAGGAAACAACAAGAGAGGGAGCAATTTTAGATCTAATTCTCAGTGGAGCACAGGATTTGGTGAGAGAGGTAATAGTGGTGGGGGGTGCTTGGCAAGAGTGATCTTAATATGATCAAATTTTAATTAATGACTGGAAGGGAGACAATAAGTAAATCCACAGCTCTAGCACTAAACTTTCAAAAGGGAAAAGTTGATAAAATGAGAAAAATAGTAAAAAATCAAACTGAAAGATGCAGCTACAAAGGTTAAGAGTGTGCAACAGGTGTAGTCATTGTTAAAAAAATACATCTTAAAAGCGCAGTCCAGATGTATTCCACGCATTAACAAAGGTGGAAGGAAGGTCAAACGATTGCCAGCATGGCTAAAAACTGAAAGGAAAGAGATCTTCATTCAAAAATTGGAAGAAGGATCCATCAGAAGAAAATAGGATAAAGTATAAGCATTAGCAAGTTAAATATAAGACATTGATAAGACAGGCTAAGAGAGAATTTGAAAAGAAGTTGGCCAAAAAAGCAAAAACTCATAATAAAAACATTTTTAAATATATCAGAAGCAAAAAGCCTGCAAGGGAGTCGGTTGGACCATTAGATGATCGAGCAGTTAAAGAGGCAGTTAGAGAAGATAAGGCCATCACGGAAAGACTAAACGAATTCTTTGCTTTGGTGTTTTCTGAAGAGGATGTTGGGGAGATATCCGTCCCGGAGACAGTTTTCAAGGTTGTTGATTCAGATAAACGGAATCAAATCATGGTGAACCTGGAAGATGTAATAGGCCAGATTGACAAACTGAAGAGTAGTAAATGTTGCACGCCCCATCCTACTGTTCCAGCATCCTACTGTTCCAGCCTTCTCCAGTGTCCTTCTATTCCAGCGTGCTTCTGTTCCAGTGTCTGTCTGTCCTGTCTCCCCAAGTAGTACCCTCGGACTGTCTCTCTGGTACTGACCTCAGCCTGTTCCTTGACCATTCTGTTTGCTGCCTGGATCCTGACCTCTGCCTGCCTTGTGACCTCGTCTGACCTCTGGAACCTGACCCCTGCTTTGTTGACTACTCCTCGGACTGATCCTCGGATTCTGACCCCACCTGCCATTGACCACGTCTCCTGATTCTGGCTTTGTCCCTTGCCATCGCCTACGCTGTACTGGCCTTCCTTGCTCCTCCTGACCTACAGCCTAAAGACCGACCTCGCTCCCTTGCTGTTCGTAGGCACGCCTCTCTACTACCTCTCCGGGAGACCCTGCGAGGCCCACCTAAGTCCAAGCAGCTCGGGTCCCTATGGGCTCCACCCAGAGGGACTGCGGGCTTCCAGTGGTGAAGCTCATCTTAGCCTCTGTTTCCTCCTGTGCTCTGCCCCCTGGGGGCAGGTGCTTCCTGGTCCCTACCAGGGAGCCATTCTCCACTGCTCCAGGGCAAGTGTCCACCTCCAAGCGCAACAGTAAATCACCTGGACTGGATGGTTTACACCCCAGGGTTCTGAAAGAACTTAAAAATGATTTTTCAGACCTATTTTAATTAATTTGTAACCTATCAATAAAACCATCCATTATACCTGAAGACTGGAAGGTGGTCAATATAACCCTGATATTTAAAAAGGACTCCAGGGGTGATCTGGGAAACTGTAGACTGGTGAGCCCGACTTCAGTGCTGGGAAAAATTGTGGAAACTGTTATAAAGAATAAAATCACAAAACATTTAGATAGTCATGGTTTAATGGTAGACCGTCAGCATGGATTTACTCAAGGGAAGTCTTACCTCACAAATCTCCTACATTTTTTTTTTGAAGGAGTGAATAAATATGTGGACAAAGATGTAGTGTATTTGGATTTTCATAAGGTGTTTGACAAAGTCCCTCATGAGAAGCTTCTAAGAAAACAAAAAAAGTCATGGGATAGGAGGCAATTTCCTTTTGTGGATTGCAAACTGGTTAAAAGACAGGAAACAGAGAATAGGATTAAATGGTCTATTTTCACAGTGGAAAAAGATAAACAGTGGAGTGTCTCAAGGATGTGTACTTGGACCGGTGCTTTTTAATATATTTATAAATGATCTGGAAAGGGGTACGACAAGTGAGGTGATCAAATTTGTGAATGACACAAAATTATGCAGAGAAGTTAAATATCAAGAAGATTGTGATAAATTGCAAGAGGAGCTTGTCAAACTGGAAGACTGGGCTTCCAAACGGGAGATGAAATTTAATGTGGACAAGTGCAAGGTGATGCATATAGGGAAAAATAACCTTGCTGTAGTTACACAATGTTAGGTTCTTTCTTAGGACTTACCACCCAGGAAAGAGATCTAGGTATCATAGTGGATAATACATTGAAATTGTCGGCTCAGTGTGCTGTGGCAGTCAAAAAAGCAAACAGAATTTTAGAAATTATTAGGAAGGGAATGGCAAATAAAATGATGGATATGATAGAGGTCTACAAAATCATGAAAGGTCGTGAACAAGTTAATGTAAATTGGTTATCTACTCTTTCAGATAACAGCAGTTAGCAAGTAGCACATTTAAAACAATCTGAAGAAAATTCTTTTTCCCTCAGCACATAGTTAAGCTCTGGAATTCATTGCCAGAAGATGTGTTTATGGAAGTTACTGTAACTGGGTTTAAAAAAGGTTTGGATAAGTTCCTAGAGGAAAAATCCATAAACTGTTATTAATCAATAAGGAATAGTAGCTTGAATCTATTTAATGTTTGGGTACTTGCCAGGTTCTTGTGACTTTGATTGGCCACTGTTAAAAACAGGATGCTGGCCTTGATGTACCCTTGATCTGACTCAGTATGGCGATTCTTATGTTCTTATGATATTCAGTCCTCTGAATGAGAGTCCCCCAAAGGGCATCCAGCCCAAAAAATCTATCTCAGCAGAGGATTCAACCCATGAGAAAGCCGAGAGGACAAAAATTACAAACCTGCCTGGGTTTATGGAGAGCGATAGAGGTTAGGACAACAGATGTGCTGCCTGTGATTCTGTCAATTAGGCCAGGGATTTACATTGTATTCCAGTTAGACTGGGCAGTGGAAGGCTTGGTTAGAGACTGGCTGTAACTCTCTGTTGAACCCATGTTGTTGCTGTTGTAGCTGAGACATGCTGCCAGGCTCCTGTGATCTGTGACCAGGGCTCTGTTCGCTGCAGCCTATGCACAAAGGATAAAGGTACCATGGACCGGAGGGAAAACCACTACACGGAGGAGTAGTTTGGGGAGCATGAGTGACTATGCTCATCCACCCAGAGGAAATGAGGTCTGTGCCTGGCCCTTGCATAAATCTGTCAGTCATTAGACTACTCCAGTGACATCCACCACGCCATTAAAAGCAGTTATTCATCTTAACTAGAAGCAAGCCTAATGGATTACAACTAAACCCAAGGTTTTTTTCTTCTTTCTAATTTTAACCCTTGAATCTCCGGTCCCATCGCCCTGCCCTGGGGGTAAAAGGGAGCATCCCTTTGTACATCCTAGTTGGACCCTTCACATGCTTCATTATTGCCTGTTGCTCTCGGAGGGACTGAGGGCACATTACATTGCTGCTAACCCCCAAGGGTTGAGGGACTATTTATGTGGCAGAGCAATTGCCTTCTGAGGACCTGGGGGGTATTGTATATGCTTATGCATGTATATTACTGGGCCCAGTTATTAGTGCAAATATATTCCCTTGATGGTTATAGAGAGCTCACTAATGTAAAAGGTATACAAGGCCTTGGTGCCAGCAGTTTTAAGGTTGTAGTTTATTGCTCTAGGGCAGAGTATGGCTGGAAACCGGTTTGACTGTGTATCTATATTCATATCTGTTTATGGTTAACTCTTTATGTGTATTGCTTGTACTGCAGCCCTAGTTCTTGAAATAATCATAGCAGCACTGTTTTACCTGGGTGTGTTTATTGGCTCACAGGTAAAAGGGGGTGGTGGGTGCACTACTAGAATACTTATTTTAAGGACACTTCCCTTCAGAAAGATATTGACTGAGGGGGCAACCCGTCACCATACAGACCACATCTCTGGATGGGGCTACAAATATCACAAAGGTTCTTCTGGTAGTTCTAAGACATCACTTCTCCACACCTGCCAGCACATGCATGCTCCCAGGAGCAGCAGAAGACCACCTAGCTCACAGTCCGCACAAGCCTAAAACTTTATATTCAGGAAGGCCAGAACAGGATTCCAGCATACTCTGTTTTGGATGATTTTATGCTGAACTGACTGGGCTTTTCTTTAAATGGCCTTCAGGTGGATTTAGGAAAGAGGATCGATTCTGTCCTGCTTTTAATCAACCTCTGTGCAGCATTTGACACTGTTAGCTATGATATATTGCTACACAGATTGTCTGCAATAGGTGTCTCAGCGCTGGTGCTGGCTTTTAAGTGGATGGAATCTTCTCTGTCTGGAAGGTTACAATTTGTGAATTTCGGCAATAAGTCATCATCTTTGCATGTGGATCAATGTGAGGGTTCCCCCATGATTCTCAGCTGTTTCCTCTTTCTCTTGTATCTTTTTCTGGTGGCTATTTGTAGGAAATTTGGAATTAGTTAGCTTTTATTGCCGATGGCATACTACTGTATGTGATGTTAGGCCATAATCAAGAAGAGGCCTTAATTTGGTTAAATGATTGTTTAGCAGTGGGAGCTTTCATGCTACGGATGAACAAAATAATGTGGAATCCGTTAAAAATAGATTTCTTATAAGTAAGTGTGGCGAGTTCTTGGGATCTCCACTAGATGGCCTTAGAGTTAGAGCTAGGCTGTAGGAAGTAGGAAAGGAATGTACCATTTCCTATAGCACCCCCCTTTGAGATTAGCTGGAATGGTGAGCTCCTGTGCACAAAAGCTGGCAGAGCTGGAATTCACCGTGGCTTTTTCAGTCAGACTTCTGAGGTGATGCATTGTAATTTTCTTGGCTTCCCTATCTCAGGTAAGCCAGGCCACACGACCTGTCTCCCCAGGGTTAGGAAGGAAGCATTATATTTATCTGGTTTACAACCTGGCTTGTGAGATTGCCCCCAAGGTTTTTGTAGTTCTACTTATGGAAATTTTGGATTTTTATTGGTCGTTGTTTGTCTGGTCCTTGCTTAAAGAGGAACAAATTCCCCTACCTCTGAGAAGGACTAGGATGAAAGATCTGTTATTTCCTCGCACACCGAGTGGTTGGACAGTGGTGATTCTGTTTGGAGTGGCTGAGTATTTTTTTGGTGGAGATGTTTTGGCTTTTGTTTCAGGAAGACGTTTGCTGCTGTCCTTCCTGCCCAGAAGCGGGGGAAGAGAAGTTATTTTTCCCTGCTGCTTTTTACTTTTGCATCTGAAAGATTGCATGGTTACCGTGTGAAGAGAGAGCGTAATGCCCCCTGTGCCCAATTACCTTGCGGGGGCATTCCCGAGTCCGGAACTGATCTGGTGGAACCCTCCCTCGGTTAGGCTGCGTTGGTCCTTGTATGCTTGGTGCCTCCACTTGGGGAAAAAAGGTGTTAGTGGGTGGGATTTCCCTCCCTTCACCTCAGGAAAACCTGAAAAACAGATGGAATTGTAAACAGGGCTGGCAGAATTTACAAGTATGCGCAAGTTTTATTTAATTACCTGACTATTTACATTGCTATGAGATATCAACCAGCACATTTATTTACTCGTGAGCATTAGACCATGCAACTATATACAAGTCTACAAGATATCAACTGGCACAATTAGCTACTTGGGGGTGTTAGTCCCTTCCTGATAACACCATACAGAAAAGAGCCTCTTGCATTCCTTTTGACCCAATACAATTACCTTCCCCTTTTTTCCCTTCCCACTGTACCCAAGGTTTCTCCTACGTGAAGAAATTGGGCTGCTGGGTACTGCTAGACATAAGAGGGAGAGATCCATGCATTCAGACTGCTGTTGCAGACTTCCTTTCTCCACTTCTGCTCTACTGCTGAGCCCATGCCCTCCTAGGGAACCTGACTCCACCTCCCCATGATCCACTGCTGGGGTCCACACCCTGGTGGGAGACCAAACTCTGCCTCTCAATCCACTAGTGGGATCTGCACCTTCCTGGTTGGGAAACCTGGCTCCACCTCCCAATCAGTCACTGGAATTTACGCCCTCCTGGAGGACCCAACATCACCACCCAGTCAGCCACTGAAGTCATCCTAGGAGTCCCAACTCCACCTCTAAACAGTCAGTGTCCTAAGGTTTTCTTCCTCAGTGAGAGGGGTTTCCGTTGCTTGGGTTTATTTTGTTTTAATATTGTTTTAAGTTTCGTGCTTTTTTTTTTTTTTTTTGCTTAATAGTTGTACATTCCTTTGAGTAATTTTTAATCTGGAAGAGCGATTAAGAAATTTTTTTTTTTTTTTTTAAATAAAAAAATAAAATTGGGTTCATGGCTTGCTCATTGCTCAGTGATTTTAGCTTTTAGTGACTCCAGCTCTCACCGATTCGAACTCAGCTAAATCCATAACCAATTATTTGTGTTACGTCTGGCAGCTCGCAGGACTGCCCTACGAGCCGCTGCACTCAACCTCCACTGACCAACACTGCTGGAGGCCTCCTGTCATGGCGGAATGTCGCGGTCTCCGCTCGCAGCCAACCACTGCTGACGCTGCCAGGCCTCCACCTTCCCTTAGGCATGCGCGCGCGCGCACATACGCGGACATAATATAAACCCCGCAGTGAGAAACACTGAGGAGCGCCTCCCACTGATGTCAGCCAACCGGGCTATTCAAGCAAGGGCCCTGAGCAATACTTCACCTCAGCAACGGACCTCCTACCTCGCAGTACGTATTGCTTGCGTGTTCCTGGTTCCTGTTCTCCTGTATTCCTAATCCAGCCTTGTCTTCTCTAGCCTTGCCTTGTCCTATTCGCTTTGTCCAGTGTCTTCAGTGTCTTCGTCCACCCTTGGCTTGATTCTCCAGATCGTGACCCCTTGCTTGGACCTGACCACAATTGTCTGTCACCTGGACGTGACCAATCTTGCTAGTTACCTGCCCCGGCCTTGGCCTGTCTCTGACTCTGTTAATCTGCTGCCTGCCCTGATCCCGGTGTGCCTTCGACTCTGGTTCTCTTCACCGCTCTAGGGGCTCCCCTAAATCCTGCCAGCCGCCAGAACCCAAAGGCTCAACCTGCGGGAGAAGCAGCTGGTAAAGGTGAAGCTTCAGTTTGACCCGCTACAGTGCACATTCACCAGCTGCTGGCGTAGGCCTCGTGGGTTCACACTCCAGGCTGTGTCAACTACACTACAAAACAAAGGGCTCACACACCCACTACCCCTCAGACTCAGGCAGAATTATGAAAAAAGTGCAAATTCTCCCATCTTGCCTGGCTTTTTCTCTTTGCTCTGGAAACCAGGTACCTAAGGGGTTTGGAAACTCCCCTCCTCCTTTGTCATTCAGGGTGAGGATCTATTTGCTAAGACTGACTTTTCAATACCTTTGCAACACAAATTCCCCTTTTAGTCAAAGTTCTACAATCTAGGACTTTGCCAATTTTTGTTGGTGAAGTGATATTTCACTGTAATTTAGTAGCAACAGTCAGAGGATTGTCAGGTGAAAATCCCTAAGCTGGAACTCTGACTCATACCTCTTCATCACCTTCACAGTAGGGGTGGGATAACCTTTTCAGCCTTGCTCTGGCTTTGGTTGGCAGCTCATGTTACATTGCCTTTACCCATGGTGGTTCAGTTCAATGGCAGCAAGTTTTTTCTCAACCCACCCCTTCTGGGCGGGTGAGTGTTTTTTCATCTGGAGTCTCTGCCCTGGGAGAAGAGAGGAGATTTTGAAGTTCAAAGGATCTGAAATACATTTAGACCTCAGTTATTGTGAAGAATAGGGACCCCGAAGAGATAGATCCCTCTGAAAAGCTTAGTGTTCCATGCTCTAATACTGAGGGACTATTCAGAGAGAGAGAGAGCGAGAGAGAGACAAATAAGAATAACTTTAGGAACATGGATGTAACCAGTGTGTATGGTACCAGTTAATTACCTTGGAAGATCTACAGTAAAGTTTAAATTGGACCACCCAACCCATCTAAAGTGTCCATCTATACTGAGCACCTATACACAACTACAGAGTAAACTTAAACCCAAATTTTCAAAGCGCTGTGCACACTAAAACTGGGGTTTATGTGCGTGGCTGGGCCGCGCGCGCGCCGAGTGCATTTTAAAAACAGCCTGGCCAGCGCTTAAACCCCAGCCAAAGGGTCGGGCATGGTCTGGGCAGGGAGTGGGCCGGCCAGGACAGCGGCCATTAGGCCCCGTCCCGGGGAAGCGTGTGTCGGCAGCCGGCCGGTGCGTGTAACTTCTGCTCTAAAGGAGCAGGTAAGTTATTAAACTAAAAAAATTAGGGTAGGTAGTAGGGGATAGGGCTTGGGGAGGAGAGGAGAAGAGAGGAGCGGGAAAAAGGTAGGAATGATAGGGAAGTTCCCTCCCAATCTGCTTAACTGGAGCGGACCAGAAGGGAACTGGGAAAATATTGGATCGCGTCACCACGCATATTTAAAAAAAATCCCCTCCCCGTATGGCTGATTCAAAATCGGGGGTGCATGGACGCGCGGGTATCAGATTTTATAACATGCACACACCAGCGCACGCATGTTATAAAATCGACGCGTCTATGTGCGCACGCCGGGAACCGCACGCACATGGACCCCCGTGCATTTTTTTTTTACATCTACCCCTTAGGGAGAAAACATCCTCAGCAAGAATAATGCCCTGCATCTTAGGTCCTGATGTCCATTCTCCTCTCTATTTATTTATTCGAAAAGACATATTCTGCACTTATACACTTTCAGCCTGATTTTCAAAAGCATTTACACACTTAAAAATGGGTTTTACATGTGTAAATGGACTTCAATGTGTAAGTGGGAATATAGGCCATTGAATTCTCCATAGGATTTACTTTTGAAAATTGCTACAATAGTAGTTAACATTTACATATGTAAATACTTTGGAAAACCAGGCCTTTTATATTCCAAGGCAGATTACAAATATGTACATATTGGACATAATTTAAAAATATACAACAAAAATGAAAAACAAAACAAAAACAAAAACAAACTGCTGTGCAGAACTCAACTATAAAGACAAATGACTTGATCAGATCACCATGATGCTTCAAAAGCCTGAGTAAATAAATGAGTCTTTAAAGCTTTCTTGAAAGCTTTAACAAAAGAACATAAGAATTGCCATATTGGGTCAGACGAAGGGTCCATCAAGCCCAGTATCCTGTTTCCAACAGTGGCCAATCCAAGCCACAAGTACCTGGCAATTACCCAAACATTAAATAAATCTCAAGCCACTATCTACCTTATAAATGGCCTGTGACCGACGGCCCGCAAATGCGCAGTAGAGCGCAGCTCTACTGCGCATGTGCGGGCAAGGATGTCGATCAGAAAATAAAAATGGCGGTGGGGCCGCAGGAGCGGGAGGAGAAGCAGCGGCGCCGCGCGCGCGCGCGGTGCCGCTGCTTCTCCTCCCCAGATCTGCCGGCAGATCTCGGGGGGGGGGGGGTGTCACTCCCGCGCCCCCCCCACCGAGATCTGCCGGCAGGAGCGGGAGGAGAAGCAGCGGCGCCGCGCGCGGCGCGCGGCGCCGCTACTTCTCCTCCCCAGATCTGCCGGCAGATCTCGGGGGGGGTCACTGCCGCGCGCGCGGGAGTGACCCCCCCCGAGATCTGCCGGCAGGAGCGGGAGGAGTTAATGGAGCCGGGTGAGGGTTGCGGGAAGTCGCGCTTACGGCGCCGGGAGAAAATGGAGGTGGGTGAAGGGAGGGAGAGGGGGACTGAGTGAGTTGGAGGGAGAGGGGGACTGAGTGAGTGGGAGGGAGAGGGGGGACTGAGTGGGAGGGAGTGAGGGAGAGGGGGGACTGAGTGAGAGGAGAGGGAGGGTGGAGAGGAGTGGGTGGGGGAGGGGGGTGGTGAAGAGTGAGGGGAGAGAGAATGAGGGGGAGGTGAGAGACAGAGGGATGTAGCCCGTTTTAACGGGCTTTACGGCTTGTTGCTTATAAATTAATAATAGTTTATGGATTTTTCCTCTAGGAACTTATCAAAAAATGTTTTAAACCCAGTTTCACTAACTGCCATAACCCCATCCTCTGGAAATGAATTCCAGAGCTTAACTATGTGCTGAGTGAAAAATAATTTTTCTTTGATTTGTTTTAAATGAGCTACTTGCTAACTTCATGGAGTTCCCCCTAGTTCTTCTATTATCTGAGAGAGTAAATAACCAATTTATAAAACTCATTCTATTTATTTACAGACATAAGTTCAGCGAGAATTTGCTATGTACCGCTATTTGATTTTTCCCTTCCATTGTTTCCACTGTTACCCTTCCTCCCCCCCTCGGTTAAATAAGTTTATTGTAAAGCACTGTTGTATATTTTCGGTAACAAGTTTATTGTAATGTTTATTGATCATTGTAAATGTTTATTGTAAAGCATATTTTCATTGCATATTTTCATTAACAAGTTTATTGTAAAGTTTATTGATTATTGTAAATGTTTATTGTAAAGCACTGTTGCATATGTTTGTTCTAGTTCGCACAGCTGCAATGTTTCTGTTATCTGTGAACCGATGTGAGGTTACTAAACAAATGTCGGTATATAAAAACTGCAAATAAAATAAATAAATAAATAAAATATTAAATTGTTCAAGTTCTTCCATGATTTTGTAGACCTCTATCATATCCCCCCCACCTCCTCAGTCGTCTCTTCTCCAAACTGACTTAACCCTAACTTCCTCATCCTTTCCTCATGGGGGAGCTGTTCCATGCCCCTTATCATTTTGGTAGCCCTTCTCTGCACTTTCTCTATTGCAACTATATCTTTTTTGAGATGAGGCAACCAGAATTGCACACAGTATTCAAGGTGCAGTATCACCATGGAGCGATACAGAGGCATTATGACATCCATCATTATATCTACCATTCCCTTCCTAATAATTCCTAATATTCTGTTTGCTTTTTTGATCGCTGCAGCACACTGAGCTGATGATATTTTTATATCCATAAAAATATTCACCATCAGACCCCTCTTGACCTGCTACACCCTCTCAAACTGCACTCGACGGCCAGACCATTAAGGGATGCATACAAGGGATCCTTATATGTTCCTCCTATCAAAATTGTACACCACTCATACATCAGAGATAGGACATTCTCTATCACAGGCCCCTCCATCTGGAACTCCATGCCTCCTGACCTCAGGCAGGAAACTTGCCTACTAACTTTTAAAAAGAAACTTAAGACATGGCTGTTTTGCCGAGCCTTCCCTGCCACTAGCCAACCTGACTAAGAATTTTTCCACCACCTATGTAAATAAACAAATGCTAAAAAGTGCTTATAAGTTATTATGAGGTCGGCTCCCTGCCTCCCTCCCATACTCCATTGTATATAGTACTTTCTTCGTTCTCCCACTCTTTTTTTCCTACTCCCAGGTAAGGCTTCCTTGTTATACTGTAACTTTATGCTCCTTTTATGCTCCTTTTAAAATGTCTCATTGACTGGTTATAGTTACTGATTAGTTCGATGTAAACCGAGTTGATTTGATTTGTATCAAGAAAGTCGGTATATAAAAGCCTTTAATAAATAAATAATAAATTATCCACTATGACACCTAGATCTCTTTCCTGGGTGGTAACGCCTAAGATAGAACCTAACACTGTGTAACTAAAGCAAGGGTTATTTTTCCCTATATGCATCATTTTGTACTCGTCCACGTTAAATGTCATCTGCCATTTGGAAGCCCAATCTTCCAGTTTCACAAGGTCCTCCTGCAATTTATCACAATCGGAGAAAATTCTTTTTCACTCAATGCACAATTAAATTCTGGAATTTGTTGCCAGGGGATGTGGTTAGTGCAGTTAGGGCCAGATTTTATAACATGCAAGCGGGTGTAGATTTGTTTGCGCAACCAGGCGCAAACAAATCTATGCTCGATTTTATAATATGCGTGCGCAGCAGCAGGTACCTATCTGGGAAACCGGGTACTCTCTCCTTGAGGGCCTGAGCTTCCTACACTGGTGCCTGCAACTGCTTCGCTTCTGCCTGCCAGGATCTCCATCAATACAGCTAACTACTCAGAGAGTACTAACACTCTCAGTCTGTTCCACCTTCAGCTTCAGTGCTGGGAGTCTACATCCGGGTCCTGCCTCTGCTACCCTGCGCTGCCTTTCATCTACTCAAGAGTGGGACTGGTCTCCTCTGCCGAGGACCCCTGGACTGCTTCTACTGGGTTGCCTTACTACTGTCCACCCCGGGCAGTACCACCGAGCTGTATAATAAATACAAATTCTCTGTGTCTGCGTGTATAGAGTCTAGCCTAGTACTGCGGTTCCTCACGGGGCTCCTCCCTGTGGGCGTGGCCATCTCCGCAGTACCCAAGAATCCACTTCAACACCTCAAAACAATAACACTGGTATCTCCCCAACATCCTCTTCAGTAAACACTGAAGGAAAGAATTCATTTAATCTTTCTGCAATTATTAGGGAAGATCATCTAATGGTACAACCGACTCCCTTGCAGGCTTTCTACTTTGGATATATTTTTAAAAGTTTTTATTATGAGTTTTTGCCTCTATGGCAAACTTCTTTTCAAATTCTCTCTTAGCTGTCTTATCAATGTCTTACATTTAACTTGCCAGTACTTATTATGCTTTATCCTGTTTTCTTCTGATGGATCCTTCTTCCAATTTTTGAATGAAGATCTTTTGGCTAAAATAGCCTCTTTCATTTCACTTTTTAGCCATGTTAGCAATTGTTTGACCTTCCTTACACCTTTCTTAATGCATGGAATACATCTGGACTGCACTTCTAAGATGGTATTTTTTAACAGTGTCTACGCCTGTTGCACACTCTTTACCTTTGTAGCTGCATTTTTTGGGTTTGTTTTTTTTACTATTTTCGTCATTTTATCAAAGTTTCCCTTTTGAAAGTTTAGTGCTAGAGTCATGAATTTATTTACTGTCCCCTTCCAGTCATTAATTCAAATTTTATCATATGATCACTATTGCCAAGTGGCCTCACCACCATTACCTCTCTCACCAAATCCTGCGATCCACCAGTAATAATTAGATCTAAAATAGCTCCTTCTCTCATCGGTTCCTGAACCAATTACTCCATAAAACTGTCATTTATTCTGTCCAGAAACTTTATCTATCTAGCCTGTCCTGATGTTTCACTTACCCAGTCAATATTGGAGTAATTGATATCTCCTTTATTTCTGAACTACCAATTTGGTTAGCTTCATTAATTTCTCTTAGCATTTCACTGTCCGTCTCACCATTTTGGCTAGTTGGACGCAGTGGCGTAGCCAGAATTTATTTTTTGGGTGGGCACAAGGTTAACATGGGTGGGCTGTAGGCATGCAGGTCTACTAGTTGTTTTTTTACTGATAAATAATGCCAAATTATGCAGCATAGCATTCACATCTACGCCTAAGTATGAGGTTTACTTAATGATACAAACATAATTCACGGTGATTTGTGATACTTTAGCCTTCTTATTATTACGATTTTATACACGGCTCCTACCTGTCCATAAATTTTGAGAGAGCGGTTGTGTTGCTTATATTTAAATTGCTAACATCTCAAAATATAGATATATATTTTTACCTTTGTTGTCTGATCTTTGTATTTTTCTAATCAGTTGGTCCTGGTCTCTTTTTCCCATTTTTTCCCTTATAGCTCATTTCCTAATTCCTTTTCAGTGTCTTTCTTCTATTACTGTCTTCTTCCCTTCCACACACACACACACACACACACACACACACATACACGCTTTCTCTCACAGACTCCCTCTCACACACTCAAGCTCTCACTCTCATATGCTCTCCCCCCCCCCAAGCTCACATTCAAGTTCTCACTTTCTCACCCCTCCCCAGGCTTATATTCTTATGCACACACAGACGCACATCCAGGCACCCATTCTCACCCACACACATAAACCCAGACTCCCATTCTCACCCACAAACCCATGCTCCCAGTCTCACCCACACATATTCAAGCTCCCATTCTCATCCATACATATACACATTTAAGGTACTATTCTCACCCACACATACACACATTCAAGCACCCATTCTTATCCACATATTCAAGCTTCCATTCTCACCCACCCACACAAACCCAGGCTCTCATTCTCACCCATATATACACACATTCAAGCTCCCATTCTCACCCACCCACAAACCCAGGCTCCCATTCTCAACCACACATACACACATTCGAGCTCCCATTCACCCACATATTCAAGCTTCCATTCTCACCCACATACACACCCAGGCTCCAGTTTTCACCCACACACACTCCCATTCTCATCCACACATACACATTCAAGCACGTGCACAGCTTCCGCTTTCTCCCCCAGAGCAGGAAGATCAGCTGCCTCTCCTGCTGCCACCGGCCTCCTGCTATCTTCGGGCGTCCGAACTTCCTGACGGGGGGGGGGGGGAGCGGAAGCGCAGCGCACAACGTCCGCTTCCTCCCTCCCCCCCCCCCCAAGCAGGAAGATCGGCGGGCAGTACGGCCCGACGCCCGAAGATAGCAGAACGGGTGGCAGCAGGAGAGGCAGCTGATCTTCCTGCTCTGGGGGAGAAAGCGGAAGCTGTGCGCGGCGCTTCCGCTCCCCCAAACAGGAAGTTCGGCAGGCCGTTTGGTCTGAAGATAGCAGAACGGGTGGCAGCAGGAGAGGCAGCTGATCTTCCTGCATTGGGGGGAGGAAGCGGAAGCTGCCCGCGGCGCTTCCGCTCCCCCCCCCGAACAGGAAGACCGGTTGGCCATACGGCCGCAGCAGTGCTTCCCCACGTGTGCCGTGATGGCGCGCGAGGCGTGGGTTCTCTTGTTCGCTGTCGCGGGGATGGGATCCCGCGACAGCCTTGCAGTTCCGGTGCCAGTTGGGTGGGCCTGGGTCTAAGTTGGGTGGGCACCTGCCCACCCAGGCCCACCCGTGGCTACGCCACTGGTTGGACGGTAGTATACCCCTATCACTATACTCTTCCCAACACACAAGGGATTTCTACCCATATTCAATTGTGCATTTAGTCTCATGCAGGATCTTTATCCTCTTGGACTCTATGCCATCCCAGACATAAAGCACCACCCCGCCATGAAGTTGTTCCTATCTGTCATTGCGATATAATTTGTACCCTGGTATGGCACTATCCCCTTGATTATCCTCTTTCCACCATATCTCTGAGATGCCAATTAAGTCTTTGTCATCATTCATTGCTATATACTCTAATTATCCCATCTTACTTCTTAGATTTCTGGCATTAGCATACAAACATTTCAAAGTGTATTTTTTGTTTGTATTTACATTCTGCTTTTCAGTTGACAGAGATATATTGGAATCTTTTAGCTCAGGTGAGTTTTTAGTTACAGGTACTTGGCCTACTTTTCTTATTATTGGAACCTCTCTGTTGGGATGCCCTAACTCTAATGCTTCATTAATATCCTTTGAAGATACCTCCCTCCGAACCATGCACTGCTGAGCTCCTGTCGGCTTTCCCCTTTGATTTAGTTTAATAGATGCTCTATCTCCTTTTTAATGGTTAGCCCCAGCTGCTTTGTTACACCCTGGTTAAGTCCATCCTTTCAGAAAAGACTGCCCCTTCCCCAAATGGTTCGCCAGTTCCTTACAAAGCTGATTCCCTCTTCCTTGCACCATCGTCTCATCCACGCATTAAGACTCCTGAGATCTGCCTGTCTCTGGGGAACTGCATGTAGAACAGGGAGCATTTCAGAGAATGCTATCCTGGAGGTTCTGGATTTCAGCTTTCTACCTAAGAGCTTAAATCTGGCTTCCAGAACCTCCCTCCCACATTTTCCTATGTCATTGGTGCCCACATGTACCATGACAGCTGACTCCTCCTATCTAGGTGACACATGAGGTCAGCCACATTCACACCAGGTAGGCATGTTATCAGAAGATCCTCACGCCCAACAGTATCCAGCTGTCTACATTCCTAGTAATTGAATCACCAACTTTGATGGCCGACTTAACCCATCCCTCCTGGGTAGTAGCCCTGGGAGACACATCCTCGGTGCGAGAGGACAATGTACCACCTGGAGAGCAGGTCCTTACTACAGGATCATTTCCTGCTATACCAGGTTGATGTTCTCCGAGCATGAGACCTTCCTCCTCCAAGGGCTGCCAGAGTGGAGTTGGGACTTGGCTGCTATGTCCCTGAAGGTATCATCTATTTACTTCTGTCTGCCTCAGCTGCTCCAGGTCTGCCACTCTAGCCTTCTGAGATCAGACTCCTCCTCTGAGAGACAGGAGCTCTTTGCACCATGTGCACACATACAACTTCTCACTGGCGGGTAAAAAAATCATACATGTGACACTCGATGCAAAAGACTGGGAAGCCCTCCCTCTTGCTGCTGGACTGCTGCCTTTATCTTAAATTTGTTTAGTTCCAGTTAAGTTTAGGTTGCTATAGGAGTAGGAATGCGTACAATTCAGGCCCTTGAAATGCATTAGTGTTTTCACTATTTATCTGGGAGTGACCTACAAGGGAATAATTAAACCCTTGATAAGGTGTGGGGAATTTCTGAATTAAAAGGCTGATTAATTTATTTTTTTTTAGTGTAAATTAAAGGATGAATTAGGGGTGGGTGGGAGAGGGGAGGGAAATACAAACACACAAACTCCTGGTTTTTGCCTGCCCTCTGACTAGCTATTTAATACAGGCACCCAAACACACTAAATAATATACTCTAATAGTTTACTTCTCCCCAAATTTTTAAATTCTAAAAATTGCCCAAACAGTACTTACCAATTCTTTTCAGCAACTAGTAAGGTAATCCTCTTCTCTCAGTGCTCCCACATTGAACACAGAGTTCTATATGCAAGTCCCAGCAATAGAAAAGGCCCTGACTCTGGTTAGCGATAAATGAGCCAGTTTTGGGGAAGGAACCACAAGAAGCATTTTATTAGCTGAATGGAAGGCTCTTGTGGGTTTATATAGCTGTAGGATCATAGAAAACCCAGAGAATCATTGTTTAGCAACTTGTGAATAATTGTGGCAATCTTGTACTGAATACACTGTTGTATAGGGAGCCAGTGAAGGGAACATAGTGCAGGAGTAATATGACCATGCAAACTAGTTCCAGACAATATTCTTGCTGCTGAGTTTTGGATTATTTGCATTGCCCTGATAGCATAAGCTAGGAAACCCAAGATAATTCATGTCCTGGGACTGTTGTAGGGCCGGATTTAAGAGTTTGGTGCCCATAGGCAGGGTTGAAGACTGGGGGGATGAGAGATCCTGGAGATTGGAACGTGGGGGATGTCTCTTTCCTCCCACCACCCTCTAAAGCCTCGGAGTGCTGTAGCAGTGCCCCTTGAAGTAGATTGCTAGGGAAGGCTCCTCCTTGGCACAGTTGTATGCCTCTTTGGCCTGGGTATTTGGCACACTAGGCATTTACTTAGGTTGCCTACTCCTAATTCCAGGCCTGGACTATTGGACTTTGCTGGGACTCACACCCGAGAATGAATGTGACCGCTGTACTTCTCGGGCTCTAGAGAAAAGGAGCTAAATAAAGAAGAAGGTTAAATGTCCCTGACCAACTATGTTTTGAAGGGGAGCCATTGCAAATTAAGGACAGGGTACACAGTCTAGGAATTTGTATTGATTCCAAACTTTCATTGGAGCCACAGATATAATCAGCCTTCATTAAGAAATGTTCCTTGTTTTTGCTCCAATTGCAAATAGCTCAGCTTGTTCTTTGATGAGTCCAATTTTTATCCATTATTTATGCTGTGATTCAGTCTCATTTAGATTATTGTAATGGGCTATACCTGGGATTGCCTGTGAAACTATTGAGGAAGAGGCAGAATTCAGCAGTATATTTGCTGCCAGGTTGTCCACTTAGTCAGCACATTTCTCCAATGTTGGCTTAACAACGCTGGCTGCCAGTTCCAGCCCAGAAACAATTTAAGACTCTAAGTATAACATTTAAAACATTATAAGTTCATGGGCCAGTGTCCCTGAGTGAAAAACCTGTGAAGTATACACCAAACCTGTGTTTATGGTCAGGGAATGTGGGTCTTTTGAGTAGATCATCACTGCAAGTTGCTAAATTGAATAGTCTTTCCATTGTAAGGTCCCTAAATTATGCAAGAAACATCTACAGTATATTTATTTATTTGTCTGAATTTGATTACCCACCTTACAAAGTAAACCATCAAGGAAAGGCCAAAACAAAACATCAAAAAGAAACAATTAAAATCAACATATCACATATTTACAGTACATCATAAAATAAAATACCAGTGCACGACAAAGCCTAAAATCCAGGCCAAACTCCGGCCTGTCTAGACTGTTCACCGACTGTCTGAAAACCTACTTATCTGAAGAGCAGAATTAGATATCTGGATCTTTGGAATGCATGATGGCTGACTGAATGCCTGGGGGCCAGTCTGTATGGTCGAGGGAGTTGGAAGTGAAGACTGGGTATTATAGTGACTGCGGGAGAGTTAAGTGAGGGGAGAGCTATGTGTTAGTTCAGAAGAGCATGCTTTATTATACAACCCTACACTTTCTGGTTTTGTTTGTTATATTTTCCTTCAAGATTGTTTTTAATTGTGATCCATTTTGAGCTCTTCTGGGGTAAAATGAACAAGAAAAATAAATACATGAATAAAACAAACTGTGAGATTTGATGTTTCAACATGGTTACAGCCACCAAGAAGGGAGGATAACAGATTCACCCCAGTATACATCTCTGAAAACAGGATTATTTGGCTTTTAAAATGTTACAGTAGCTCTTTAATCACCACAAAAATTCATAAAAACCCAAGCCGATCCTCAGCAAGATCCTTACTTGCGTTGCTCAGTGGTCAGCTTTTGAGAGAATACAAGCCTGCCTTCTGTCCCCTGTTAAATTCTATCTAGGGAGCTGGGATTCTCTCCCTCCTAGGTCTGTCTTTTGCAACCCCTGCCTGCAGACACGCTCAGGCTGCATAAATAACTCTGCACCTGAGCCACCGGCTGCAGCAGTCCGGGGCAAAAGTTTTAACCTTCTCCTTCTGATTCAAATGAATGGAGTCTACTCATTCCACCACAGTGCAAAGTCTAGCTTCCTATTTATCTGTCTGGCTGACAGACTTATTCCTGCCCTTCCAGTAAAGAAGACTGGCCACAGCAGCTTACAGCAAATCAGAAAAGTACAATTCAGAATTCAAAACAGAACTGCAATGCAAGCATATAAAATACAATAGCAATAATATCAGTTAATAAATAACAGAATGCAGATTACATAATTACCACACCAATTAATTGTGGCCATTCTTCGAGCAACACAGTTTATCTTTCTGCAGAGGCCTCCTCCTAGCCAGCCTCTTGAAAAAAAAAAAAAAAGAAACGTATAGGTCCGTTTTCAGCTGCTGTCAAGTCAACAAATTAGCCGGATAAACTTATCTGGCTTTGTTGGTTTATTCAGCATTGCGCCTACACCACTGAAGATGGCAAAGACAGAAATGGTAAATTTAAAAGGGTGGGAGGATCCTTAGAGGCAAGAGGATGGAAAGCAGCACTAGGTACCATGTGGTACTTCTCTGTAAGGAAGTAACCTGCTCAGAGCAGCAGGTACAACTCTTGAACAAGAAAGCAAGGGAGTAACCTGCACTAAGTGGCAGTTACGATCCTGAACACCGTGCTGGGCAGACTGAATGGACCACTTTGATCTGTATCTGCCATCATTTGCTGTGTTACTAGGAAAGCTGGTTGGTATATTGGATTTGGATTTTCAGAAAGCGTTTGACATTTTGACAAAGTCTCCTATGACCCTGCCTCCTATCCCAAAGTCATGGGATAGGAGGCAGGATCCTATTGTAGTTTGCTAACTGGTGAAAAAGACAGGAAACAGAGGCTAGGACTAACTGATAAGTTTTCCAAATGGAGACAGTCCATTAGTAGAGTACCACAGGCATGTGTACTAGGGCCTGTGCTGTTTAACATATTCATAAATAATCTGGAATCAAGGAACTAGAGTGAGGTGATTAAATTTGCAGATGACAAAAAAATTAATCAAAGCTGTTAAAACAGCAGCAGATTGTGAAGAAATGCAGAAGGACCTTGTGAATGGCAAATGAAATTTAACATGGAAAAGTGCAAAGTGATACACATGGGAAAAAATAATCCCAACGACAGGGTCACAGTGCTGAGTTCCATATTAGGAGTCACCATCCAAGAAAAGGACTTTGGAGACCTTGTGGACAGTGCAATGAAATCCTCAGCTCAGTGTGCAGCCACAGTCAAAAAAGAAAACAGAATGTTAGGAATGATCCGAAAAGGAAGGGAAACATCATCGAGCCATGTTGCAGCTACACCTTGAGTACCATGTGCCGATGGATGCACTAGGCAGCTGCCTGGAGCACCAGAGGTTTGGGGGTGGCCGCCTAGTTCTTCCTCCGACCTTGCTCAGTTGTCACTTTTTAGAAAACTGAGCAACCTCCGGAATCTTGCTGGTGGGAGAACTGTGGCCATTGGGCCCCCTCCTCCCTGTCCCCAGCGGCCGGAAGACGAAGTTGTATTGTGTGGGGTGTGGTGGCGGGAAGGAGGAGGCCCAATCGCTGCAGTACTAAGGAGCAGGAGGGCATTGGCCCTGCAGGGCAGGAAGAAAGAAGGATTTCAGAGGTAGAATAGCATCAACTGAGCCTGAATGGTCGAAGTAAGAAATGGTGGCGGCGGAAAAGAGGAGCACTGAGCAGAATCAGCATCAGCCACCCATGCAGCCCACCAGAGAAGTAGTGGCGGCAAGGGGAAGGAAGGAGCACTGAGCAGCATCGGTTGGTCCTATATGGCCAAAAACAGGAGAGAGAGAGGAGGCATCTAGTCTGTGGGACCTGTCCATGGACGAGGCTGATACTACTGCTGCTTGGAAGGAGGGAGAGAGAAAGAGAGTAGAGCATGAGCAGAAGCGAGAGCAGAGCAGAAGTGTGTGAATGTGTATGTGTGAGAGAGAGAGAGACAGCATGAGTGTGTGCGAGAGAGTGGAGAATATGTGTATGCGTGTGTGCGTGAGAAAGAGAGCATGAGTGCCTGTGGGTGCATGAGTGAAACGACTAGTGTAGGTGTGAGAGAGAGAGAGAGAGAGAGGACAAAGATTGTGGGGCCCCTATACCCCAACCCCTCATTTATGAATGACAATCTCAAGGTGAAGTAAATTAATAGTTCCCAGATATGGTCAGTAGGGGATTTTTTAAATCCTTATGAGTTTTGATTAATGGTGGTTGTTTATTGTGTCTGCTGTTTTTAAATATTTTATTGGTGTTTGGAAATTTTTCAAAAATGTATATATGAGTCTTTAATTGTTGGATGTTATTCTATTCATTAGCTATTTTGAAATATTTATTTTTGACTAGTATAGTTTTACTATTATGATTGTTTTCTTTTTCTTGATATTATTGTTTGATGTTTTATAAGGAATGGTGGTGATTCTATTTTTCCCATTGTTGCACTGCACACAGAGTCTGGCTTCTTGTGGTTTCCAGTTCAGTTTTTGTCTATACATTTCTATTTACACTTTATGGTCACTTTATTCTATATTTGGTCTAGGTCTGTCTGTGTTATGCATATGTGACCAAGCTGAGGTATTCTGCTAGTGTGTATTTTTTGT
The DNA here is from genome assembly GCF_901001135.1 of Rhinatrema bivittatum. Classification (NCBI taxonomy): domain Eukaryota; kingdom Metazoa; phylum Chordata; class Amphibia; order Gymnophiona; family Rhinatrematidae; genus Rhinatrema; species Rhinatrema bivittatum. The sequence goes on along the minus strand of NC_042618.1, from coordinate 38,983,458 downwards.
ATAGGGATCTATAGCAGCCTGGCTTATTCTGTTTTCCTAACAGGAGGTATATTAGTGTTTTAGGGCCTGGTATATCATTTGCAGCATTGTCTTTTCATAGGTATAGTTGTTACTGTTTGAGTGCTAGCAGTTGGTGCTGTTTTAGTATGCAAGGTTTATTACACTGTAATTATATTTCAGTTTACCCATGGTTTTCTGAGGGTCAAGCCCATACCCAACACTTGTTACAATAGGCCTAATACCATATGGGTTCCAAGGGTCTCTTCTGCAGGGTTTTCTGGTTGGCATCACAGTAGTGCATATAAATATAATATCCATGTTATAAGTGTTTATTTTTACTTCAGAAACATTTTTAATGTAAAATTTATTATTTAATGGATAATTTTTAATTGTGTGTGAGGAGGTCTGGAGGACAAGGTTGTAAGGTTCACCTAGGGCACCTAATACACTTGCACTGGCCCTGCATGCAATTCTGCTTGCCCCATCTTAAAAAAGACAGTGGAACTAGAAAAGGTGCAGAGAAGAGCAAAAAAAAAACTTATAAAGGGGCTGGAACAGCTATACAGGTTCAGGCTCTTCAACTTGGAAAAGAGATTTCTGAGAGGAGGCATGATAGAAGTTCATAAAATCATAAGTGTGGTGCAATAAGCAAATAATTCTAAAACAGAGGTAAACTCCATGAAACTAGCAAACAGTATATTTAAAACAAATCATAGAAAGTACATTTTTACTCAATGTACAATCAAGCTATGGAACCTGTTGCCAAAGGATGTGGTCAAGGCAGCTAGTGTAGTGGGGTTTAAAAGAGGTTCCTGGAGGAAAAGTTCAAAAACATTTATTAGCCAGACATGCTAGGAAAAACCATCTCTATCCCTGGGAGTGAGGAACAAGAAATAAATCTACTTTTGGGATCTGGACTTGGATGACCTGGATTGACCATTGTCAGAGACAGGATGCTAGGCTTGATGGACCATGGTCTGATCCAGCATGGCATTTCCTATGTTCTTATGTACACAAAATGAATGAAATCTCAATCTAAATTGGGGCTGGGAAGGATAACAAAACTCCCAGTACTTTCTGTTAGAAGCCCTATAGACTGACTTCCTGAAAAATGTCCTACAGCTTTACAACCTCTTGCTATACATGCTTTTTATATTCTGTGTAAATTAAACTCACAAGGGACAATCTTAACTTTTTTTGTTTTGATCCGAAGTCCCTAAATTCTTAGGCTTTTACACGAGCTAAGAACATAAGAAAATGCCATACTGTGTCAGGCCAAGGGTCCATCAAACCCAGCATCCTGTTTCCAACAGTGGCCAATCCAGGCCATAAGAACCTGGCAAGTACCCAAAAACTAAGTCTATTCCATGTTACCGTTGCTAATGGCAGTGGCTATTCTCTAAGTGAACTTAATAGCAGGTAATGGACTTCTCCTCCAAGAACGTATCCAATCCTTTTTTAAACACAGCTATACTAACTGCATCTCAAGAAACTCAAGTGCGGTGAAATAACATAGGTAAGAGGACATTTAAGATGAGAAGCATCTACCGGAGCTTGTCCAGGAGTGATCCAGCATGTACTGTGAAAAGAGAATTGTTGCAGACTGGGGCCCTCTCTACTGTTGAGAGTCACGAGGCCTTTGCAATCTGTTGCAATCAGGGTCGGGACCTGATCGATGGGAGAGTGTGAGCCCCTACACCATGGTACAAACCCAGGCAAGGCTCCAAGATACACACCGTGGATAGGCGAGCACATTCGGGCATGGGCTGGGCTTGAGCTTAGAAGCACTTGTAGACTTGGAACATTTGTAAACTTGGAACATTTGGAGACTTGGAACACTCAAGCCTCCCTGAACCTGCATGCACAGGAGAGAGACCCAACAATGCAATGCTAGTCTCTGGGGTAGCCCTCTGGCTACTCAATAGCCCTTTTGGACCTGCTGCTTGGAAATGGCTTTTATGTCAGGACAGACAGAGGTCGAGGATGGAAGATGATTCTGAAGACTTGGAACTTAGATGAATGCACTAAAGACTTGGACATCACTTGGAACAAGGAAGTTCACTTGGAACAAGAACAAGGAGATCTACTGGCTGAACAAGCTCCACGAGACCAAAACTAGGAACAAGACTAGGAACTTGGAATTTGGAACTTGGAACTTTAAAAATCAAGGATGGACTCCAAAGACTTGAGCCAGTGAAGACGACTTGGAGACATGGTATCAGGCCTTGTGCTACGAGGTGCCCTACACTGCCCGCCATGGGCTGGTCGCGGACCATGATGCTGGCACACCTGAAAGAACTTGGAACTCAGGACTTGAGAATGAGGACCTGGACTGAAACTAAAAACAAAGACTAGAACACTGGAGACAAGGAACAGAACTCCGAAGACTTGAGGGAACTGGTCCCAGGACTTGGGCAATGACACGACCTACACAGCTTGCCGTGGGCTGGCCACGGTCCACATGCTCTCAGGACTTGGGTGCAGGGCTCCAAGGACTTGGAAGACTCAGGACTCAAGAACACGACGAAGACCCAGGAGATGAAGACTCAGGAACTAGAACAAAACGTGGAATGTAGGAACAAAGACTTGAACTCAGGAATAAGACGAAGACTTGGACTCAGAACTCAGGATGCTAAAGACAGGAACCAGGAACTGACAAGAGACCAGGAACATGGAACGAAGAACAGAAGACCTTGATGGTGCTAATGATCCTTAATGAAGGCAACGAGGGACTGAGGGACGTTTTATAGGGCTGGCTAGGCGATGAGGCAAAGACGACATCTGGGAGGGCCATGGGGATTTCCCCCCATAGTCCCTCTAAATTACAAGCAGAGGCGCATGCACACATCTAGGAAGACATCAGGCTGCCAAGAGTGTACTGGAGTTGACGACCCTCAGGCTATGAAGATCGCGGTATTGTTGGCAGCGTTCCCCTGCCATAGGGATGGTGGAGGCAGCATCCAGCTGCAATGAAGCAGGAGCTGGCGGAAGACTCAGCGCCGCATGGGAGTGGCTAGATGGCTTGGCGGCATCGGTGGCTCGGCCGTGGCAGTGTGGCATTGGGGTAAGTGAGCTGCTTGTGGTCAGGTCCGTGAGCAGCAAACACAACAAGAATGGCATTTTGATATTTATCTGATTTTTATATTCTACTTTTCGGCACTTCAAAGCAGATTACATTCAGGTACTGTAGGTATTTCCCAATCCCCAGAGGGCTAACAATCTAACTGGGAGATGCATAAAGCCACAATAGGGCTCTAATGCTCATTAATCGCGTATTGTCTTATTGCAGCGATCTCGCATGATATACGCGATTTGCATGGCCCTGCCCAGATTCCTTCTCCTATTACAATTCCAGAGAATGCAATTTGTTAATAGGCAATTCTATGTTAATAATTTATCTCCATCAACCTAGAAAGAGGTGGGGGTCCTTTTATTTATTGAAGACATGGTTGGGGGGGATGGGGGGGTTGTTGTTGCAGAAGGACTTTATCACATTTTTCACTTTTGGGTGTCGGGACTGCCTTGAGTGGTGGCCCTGAGGTGAACAGGGGGTCAGCCTTGACCTCTGCTCAACTTTTTCTTGTTGGCACAGTGATTTTAATTCATTTGTATGGCCCTTTAAATCTGCCAAGGGAGCATCGGGAAGTGTTGATAATTTATCGTGGCTGACAACTTTCTAGGTCGGCCATGATAAATTAGGTAATATGGAATTGCCTATTATGAGCTGCTTTGCATGTATTTGCAAAATGTATGCATGCAAATCACATGCAAAGCAGCTCATTGTAATGGGGAGGGAATCTGGCAGGGCCATGCAAATAATCATATATATCGTGTGATAGGTCTATATCACGCAATAAATGGTGTCTTGCACGATATATGCTGTTTAGCATGCATTAGAACCCTATGAAGGCTTCTTGCATCTCTCAGTTAAAGTTTCTACCTTAGGCAACGGAGGGGAAAGTGATTTTCCAAAGGTTGCAAGGAGCGGCAGTGAGATTTGAATCCTGGTCTGTAGCCCACTGTTCTAACCACTAAGCTACTTCTTCATGGTCTATGCATACTATGTTTTCTGTATTTGAATAAACAAATTATTTCTTTCTTGTCCTCTAAAGTACTGAATATCTTTCATTTTCTAACCATGAACATAGATAAAGTGTATGCAAATGTTGGGGACCTGATATAACTGTTGCGTATGTGGACTCTTAGACCAAGGTAGTGTTGACGCAACCTGCTGGGAGGAGTCCTGCAGGTCCCCACCATTGGCAGGTGTACTTGGTTGAGACAGAAGCCCAGCTGGTGTTTCACCTTTACCAGCTTACATTCCCCTAAGGTCAAGCCTTTGGATGCCAGGGCCGGCAGATCTTAAGGCGTGCCTCTGCAGATGGAGAGATCCGTCAAGGTAGCTGAGTCGGAGCGGGAGCAGATTAGGTGGCAGGCTATGGTCGTAGGCAGGCAGCGGTCAGGAATATCCAGAAGTCTGGCAGTGGTCAATGGCAGGCAACAGGCAAAAGTGTCCAGGAGTCAGGCTGAGGTCAATACCGGGTATTTGTCCATAGGGAAGGAAGGATGGATAGACAGGGCAGGAAGGCAAGGAAAACGACGGGCAGGCGAGGAACTGAAGAACTGAAGAAGGGCCACAGATACTGAAGACAAAGACAAGGACCACTGGAACTGAAGATGAAGACAAGGACTACTGGAACTGAAGACACGGAACACAGGAACTAGAGAATGAGAACAAGGCTGAAGACACAGGAACTTAAGACAAGATGCTTAGGCAACCTGCACTACTATGGAAGCAGACAGACCTGTTGCCGAGGCAAGGCATGACTCTAGTGTTGTTCTCTTACAGGGCCTTGAGCTGACATCATCAACAGGGGCTGCAGGGTTTTCCCCCGCTGTGGTCCCTTTAAATAGTCAGAAGAGGGGCGGTGCTCAGCACTGGTGGCGCCCAGCCTCATGTGTCAAGAAGGTCTGGAGGCATGGCTGTCGAGCCGGTGGTACTGCGCCATGTTGGAGGGCAGTGTCAGCATCGGAAGCCCACGGGGTCCAGCTGGGGGGGGGGGGCTGCAGACCGCCGAACGTAACAGCAAATTGCTTTGCCCCCATTGCACATAGTAAGAGATTATTTTTTGTACAATTCATCAGCTTAAAGAATGTAGCTGAGATATGTGCAAACGGGAGGTAGCTCGTTCAAAATCTAAGCAGTCCATAGTAAAGTGGAGGATTTTCCTCTCTTGAACATAAATAGAGGAAAGGCTGCAGCTTCCTTAAAAACAAAACTTGAATAAGTCTTTTTTTCACTGGCATCTGTAGGCCACCTCAGTAATGACATAATCATGACTTCCAGAGTAGGAACAGTGCCTGTCTGTATATGCAGAGATAAGGAAAAGAGACAGCAGGTTTTTGCTGTCAGTAAAAATGTGGTCTCGCAACAAATTCTGTATCACATGAGCCATGTGCTATACCAAGGGCTTCAAGAGCAAGAAACGCATCCTTTGGTACATTATAGACTCACTGAGTGATGAAGGAAAGCCAATGCTGTCTTACTTGAAGCTGGCATGTTTCTTTCAGAATTAAATGCATTTGTGGATATCCTACCAGACATCATTTCTGATGTTTCAAAGAAGTGATGAGTAATTATGTATGGCAGGTTTGTTCTTTCTCTCCGTAGTGCAGTGATAAATGCATTCCTAACTCTACTACAGCATTAAAGAAATTGAGACAAAGAGCAGGAGTCGGAGATAATTTCATAACCTTACTAACCTCCTCCATTAGGACAAGGATGCATTCCTATTTTTCTTATTCTCAACAGTGGGTGGCCTTAATGAAACTCTCTATCAGTTTATAGGTTCTGCTATTTTCTTGCACCTCTGCTGTCCTTATCTTCCCCTGCACCTGCTAGGCCTCACTTCCCCTCTGCTTTCCTCGCAGCTTTGAATAGAAACGATGCACTGAATGCCCTGGGAACAGAAGTTCAAGGTTTGCAACTTCTACATGCAGCGGTAGAAAAAGCTCCTAAGAATCATATTGCATAAAGGACATTATTCAAATGGGATTTTTTTTTCCCATTCTGTGCCTATGGAAATAATATTGACTACACAATATGGAAATTTCTACCTTAGAGCATGAATTAGACTCGCTACTGGAACCAAGCATGTTGCACATTAAAAATAAATATGCATGGTAAGACCATCATACAGGGAATATCGATGCAACTGCTACAAATAGCTGATGCAGTGATTTCCCATTAGGTCTTATTTACTGTCTCTTTTTAGAAATATTTTTCAAATGATAATAGGAGCCACAGTACTTATCATTGTTTATGATGCCTTAAACCCGACACAGCCCCGAGTTTCAAAGTAACATCGCACATCAGGAGTATGGCCACAACTGCTTGCTGAGCCGCTCTTCTGTCCAGTGTTAACACAACAAAGAACCATTTTACAAACATTTTTATAATGTGTACAGGAGCCAATCAAATTAAAATATTCAAGGCAAACACTGATAGGCTGAACAAGATTGATGGGTACCACTACCAGCCAATACTCTATGATCAGCACAGACTACATTACTCAGCCTCCTCTTTGAGTCTTTGTGGTGCTACTGTGTTGCTCACGTCTATTAAGAGCACCAGCACTGTTTCCATCACATGGAGTTATACATACTTGTTCAGTCACAGTCCAGTGTAACTGCTGAAAAATATCATAGATAACACAATGTCCCACAATGGAAGCCTGAAATCTTCATGATCTTAAGGCAATTATGATGCTTTATAAATCTGATGCATATTTATTGCTTTGTATGTCCTACAAACACCCATGGAAAGGGGCATTATAGTGCATATGCAACATATTGAAATGTGTAGTTGGTATAATTTCCATATATTATCCATCACTTAGATACAGGTTCTATCCATTCCCAGCTTTGAATAGTCAGTTGAAACATATCGTACATACCACAAGGGTAGTGATCTATTTGATCCCCAATTGGCCTAATTATTATTTACAAATAATGGAGCAAAAGAAAAGTAGAACTTTCTATCATTTGTGATCAGAAGAATTAAGAGCACTTAAACGATTGATAGGAAACATAAGATATTGTTGTTAATCCTGCTGATAAAATTGGCACAACAGCAATACAGTGGAGCACAGATTACATGCAACATCAATTATCAGATTATTATTATTATTAGATGTTATCACAAGATACCATGCTTGAAATACGATCACCATTCAGTCAGTCGTAAAGACAGCGGTAAAACAAGGGTTTCTGACAACCAAGGACATAGCATTCCTTGCAGTGGCTCATCTGAAAATGCCTGTCATGAGTTGCCAAAAGTACATAAGTTCTTTGCAGCCCCTCTGTGTTGCCCAATAGATTTGGAAAATGGGTCACTATTAGATTTGTTTTACAACCAGCAGTGCCAGTGATCTGTTGGTATGTCCAGGATTCATCCAATATGCACCGCATATTGTCATATTAATGCTATGCTAGCGGATATGATTTTTGTAACAATGAATATGGGTTCCATTTGTAAGAATAGTGGATCCGTGTGCTCTGGCATGGTTGATGCAGCCTAGTAGATGAACTTACTAGACCCATGCTGACAGTTGGTGAACACGCCCTGAACAGGGACTAGACTGGAACTTCACCTATACCAGCTTCACATATACTAGCCCTGTTTCCTATGGGTCGAGCCTTTGGGTTCCAGGGGCCAGCAGAACTTAGGCAAGAGTCCCACAGGGCATATACAGAGTAAGAGAGTCCAGGGCTGGGCCAAGGTCAAGACAGGCAGTGGTCAGCCAGTTACCAGGAGAGGACCAAAGGTCAGAGCAAGCAGCAAACAAGCTGTAGAAGAGTGAAGTGGAGGAGTAGCCTAGTGGTTAGAGCAGTGGGCTATGAACCAGAAGACCAGCGTTTGAGTCCTGCTGTCGCTCCTTGTGACCTTGAGCAAGTCACTTTACCCTCCATTGCCTCAGGTACAAGCTTAGATTGTAAGCCCTCTGGGGATAGAGAAATACCAACAGTACCTGCATGTAATCCACTTTGAAGTGCTGAAAAAAGTGGGAAAAGCAGAATATAAATTTTTTAAAAAAAGATATCTGTAGCAAAGTTTAGTGGCAGGCAAGGGAGAGGTCTGGATCCATAACAGAGGTCAATCCCAGGCAGGAAAGGGAGTGGGACAAAGCAGGACTGGCTGGACAAGGCAAAGCAGGATCAGGAAACAAGGCAGGATTAGGAACACAGGAGCTACTTGTACTGCAAACATGCAGGAGGACCTGTTGCTGAGGCAAGGTTATGGAGAGCAGCTGGGGCCTTTATACCCAGCTGCATGATGTCATCAGAGAGCACCAGCCAGGCTTTTTCCTGCCATGTGGACTATAAAGGGAGCTGTGCACGTATACATGTGCCTAAGAGATCCCAGGAAGTGGTGATACTGTTGGCATCATGGCGGCGTTCTCGCCACTTCGGAAGCAGTTGGCTTCCTGGGACCTCTAACGTTTATACTGTTTATACAACTAATATACTGTAAGTTGCAGCAATAATGTGATATCATCTGTGCTAGACAATACTCCTCAATCGCAATAGATACCACCTTATTTTATTTTACAATTAGCTGATATAGCTTTAAGGAATAAATATTCCATCTTTGAACAGCAATTCTGTCAGCAAGTTCATAGTATTGCCATCAGATCTGAAATGGCACCTGACATTAAATCTCTACGTAGCCCAATTTGAAGAGTAGTTTAGCTCTTGATCGAGAGAGATTTCTAAGATCACTGCATGAAACAATATATAGATGACACCTTTTATATGGGTGTCATCTGTAGCAGAGTTGGAAGAATTTTCCTCTGTGGGTAAACACCTTAGATGCGTTCCTGAAATTTACTTTGCAGTTTGAACATGACAGCCTCCCCTTTTTGGCTATTAAGATATTAAAAGGGCTGATAGGGGTACAGATGACTCTGTATCAGAAGTCAGATGACAGGAACAATCTATTTAAATTTCAGAATTATCACTATCTGCCCTTTAAAAGAGATCTACCTGTAAGTCAGTTCTTCTGTTTACAGTAATTATGTTCAGATACAAAGAACTTCAACTAACAAACTCATGCATTATCAGCAAGATTCAGTGAAAGAGGGTTTCCCCAATCAGTTGCATTTCAACGAGCACTAAATGCTGATTGCCAGAGTTTGCTACAAAATAAATTGTTGGAATGTAAAAGCAAGAATGTATGTTACCCCTTCATAAACAATGGATCTGGGTGGGCTATACATCTTTTTAAATAATAAAATAGATCAGCATCCATGGCAGCATGGATATGCAACTATTTGCATGTTGTTTTAGCCATGCATGAAGTATTTTCAGAGCTGCCATTGACTGCACGCTGTGACGAGGCGTGAGCCTTGTGGCATGCTGGTACCCTGGAGCTTGGGTGCAGGCTAACACCCTGGAGACAATACAAATCAAGAAAATCAAGTAACTGTCGTAGTGGCTTATGTGAGTCCCACCTGACCCAGATCTCAGGCTCCAATTCAAAGTTCCTAGGTCCCCCTTTCACTGAAGGTAGGGCAGGCCCCCCCTTGTGATAGCACTGCTGATCCCCTTCTTCAACCAGGCTGTGGGGGATAAACGTGTGAACTCCTCTTCAACTGGGGTCTCTGGAGCACTTCCTCAGTTCACTTTCCCGACCAGATACCAAGGCTCTCAGGACTACCCTGTGATGGAACCTTGTATTTAATAACCAGCAATGGCAGAAAGTGCAGGTCCTCTCCTTCCACATTTATCTCTGAAATGAGATGTAATCCGCTTCAGAAGTGCCGAAAAGCGGAATATAAATAAAAATATGTAACTAAATAAAAAGAATTGTAGCCTTATGACTATTAAGCCTGTTTGAGACAGATAATCTGTTATTTCTATATTTGCTCAGTACTGTAGGCATCTACAATCCTCAAATGAAAACGCACTGAAAAACAGATGGGGAGGTCAAAGTGCAAATGAAGCACTTTATCACAAAGCACTATCCAAATAGAGTGAAAAAACACTAAGAACAAGGGGTATTAGATACTCGGGGCTCTGCTAATGTATGTCATGCTGTGCCCACTGCTATCAATCATTTACCTCTATGTGTGGTAGCATGCACTAATTTAATAAAGATTTTCTCTGCAACGTGAAATCGTGATAAGAGTTTTCTAATGCATGTACAGTAACAAAACAAAGCATGGACTCCAAAGATGCAGGAACATTTCTGTGAACAGCATAGAGAACGGAGCTGGTGGCAGAATAACAAACCTGCAGGCAAATACAATGTTGTTTCAATTGCAACAATCTGTTAAGCAGGTCTTCTACATGCCAATGGGGCATCACCTTATCTATGACCCAAAAACGTAAATCTGAAAAGGAATGATAATAAGCCTGAAAAGGGGGGCATTGGCTGCAAGATGTTTCAGAGAATTGTAGTGCACAGTTAGTCTGGTGCTTAAGGGCCAAAGAGTCTCACCCATGTAAAGGTGGGCACACAGACATTAAGACATACACTGTGCCAGTGCACTAGCAACCTGTTTTATGTAAAGCTATACCACTATAGAAAACTGGGGATCCTTGAAAGTCTGAATGTTCCTAGACTGAGTGCATTTTGTCTGATGACTGAAAGGGAAACGTCCTGTGGTTTCTTAAATCTGATAAGTCATGGGGGCAGAAAAGTCCAAATGGAGCACTAGACCTCTAATGTTGGAACCTCATGTACATGTTGCGTCTGTCGGTCTTCGACGGCTTCATCCCGCCTACCTCTCTCTACTCTCGGCTCCTCCCACTCACCTTGGACTGATGGCCGCCGCGGCATCTGCTTGCCGTTCTCTCCGCCATCTCCGGACCAGCTTTGGTGCAGCCTCCCGCCATTCTCCTTCAAGGTACCTTTAGGGCGCGCACGCGCATGCCGCCCTTATCTTTAACTCTACGTTGGCGCGATCCTCAGGGGTGTCCCCCTGTTCTGACATCACATCTTCCGGGTATATCTGCCTACAGTATTTGCTAGCTCGTTGAGTTAGCAACAGGATTCGTATGGATGGGATTCGCTCTCCGTTCCTAAGCTACTCTGCCACTCCAGCTCTATCTGGAACTCTTACTACCCTTTGGGGTCTCTAACGGGGTACCCGCTCCTCGGGGGCCTCTCTGCTTCTTTCAGGTGCTATCAGGAAACCGGTACTCGCTCGAGGGCCCATGTTCCCTGTGTCGCTGCCTCTACCCTTCTACTTGGAAGAACTAACTTACAGTTACCATCAGGGAGTACAGATACCATCTCTCTCCACTGTACTGCTTCACTGGAATCAGATACTCGCTCCTCAAGGGCCTGCTTTCTGCTCCGGTGCCAGACCTCTCATCTAGTGGAATCTCTGTTACTGCTGAGTGAGTGCAATGCTATTGAGTCTCTCTACTCTAAGGGATCAGATACTCTCTCCTCGAGGGCCTGCTCTCCCTGTCTCAGAGCTTCTCCTATTTCTACATTGGGACTCTGAATGTTAATCCTATTGTGTGCTCATAACTCTCAGTCTCTTTCCACTACAGCACTGCCTTGCAGAGGACCCGCTGTTCCAGCGTTCTGTGGGAGACGCGCCCAGCCGGACTCTACATCCACTACTCACTACTGCCACCTCTGGTGGTCACTTAAACCGTCTAATAAAATCTGTGTTTGTCTGTCCGGAGTCTAGCCTGACACCGTGGTCCCTCACGGGACTGCCCCCCCCCCCCGTGGGTGTGGTCAGCTGCCACAGTGTCCAAGAATCCACCCAAACACCATTAAACATAACAGTACAATGCTGTGCATGGATATTCTGCAAACATTGGATGCAGCTCTAAAATGTGACAATACTGAAAAACGTATGCCCGATTTCCCCGACAGAAGGGGAAAAGGAGATAACACAGGTGTGCTTCTGTTCCTTCTACTGTAGAAAGAGCTATTCCCAGTGACACTGAGGCACCCATATGAAGGCCCGCCAGTGGATGGCCATCTCTTCTGCTTGCACTAGAAACTCATCTTCCATGGTACAGATGTAGTGGAGCTGCAAAAACTGCCCCGCTGGAAGATTCTCTTCAAAGTGCCAGGATGGCGGTTTAAAGAGAATGGAGGATGAAAGACTAATATGCACGGACTAGGAGAGGGACCTTGGGGAGACTGTTTCTGGCGATCTGAAGGTGGGGAAGAAATTTGACAAGGTGGTAGGATGCTGGGCTGCACAGAGAGAGGGATAACCAGCAAAAAAAAAAAAAAGATAATAATGTCCTTTTACAGATCTTTTGTGAGGCCTCGCCTGGAGTACTGTTATTCAGTTCTGGAGCCCATATCCCAAAAAGGATAAGAGACAAGATGAAAGCGGTCCAGAGGAAGGCGACCAAAATGGTGTGGGGTTTGTTTCGGAAGACATAGGAAGATAGGCTGAGGGATCTAAATATGTGTAGCAAGCTACTATAAACCAGCTTCCTGCTCCCACGACCTTTGCATGTGTTGGAGCCTTACAATGTGGACTGGGCTACATCTGAATCTGAGTGATGGGTTTTGGACCTGCCCAAAATAGGTTTTCAACCCTGCAGAGGCTACAAGCTGCTGCAGCCAAAGCGAAGGAATATAAAAATACATCAAAACCTCTGTGCGGTCTCCTGTGAATGACAAATGTTCTGCAAGAACCAGCATCAGGCACTCACAGTGCTAACAAGCTGGGAAAAGGGCTATACTGTTTAGCCTGCCCCGGGAACAGCACTATATAGCCAGCAGAGGAGGAAGCCAAAGGAATGCTGGGTGACCATTTAAGGTAGAAAATGCCAATTTGGCTGACTCTGTCTGTATATGCAGGGTGGGGACAGGCAGGAGCTGGAGGCAGGAAGAGAGGAGTGCATCTGGCAGCTTTGCAATCATTTCTTTTCCTGAAGAGCTAATTAATAGGGATGTGCAATTAATAGGGATGTGCAATTTTTCCCAAATTAGGCAATGTCAATGAAATTGCCTAATTCGGAATGGTTCGGGAAAATCGAAAAACGATTGAATTTTTTCTGAAATTTCGGATAAAATTCAAACTCCCAATAGTGCGCACTAACCCGAAAATCAGGGCCCCCCCCAAAAAAACTCTGAACTGCGGGAAAAATGAGATTCCTGCAGGGGGGCCCCGAAACGAAGCCTGACTCGAAATTTTTACCCGAAGCACATCTCTACTAATTATCAAGAGGGAAAGACAGAAGTCTGCGCTCTGAGAAAATAGCCAAGCTACACGTAAAATCCCAACAAGGGACAGAGGAGCTAAGAGACTGAGAGATTTCCTTTCCAGAGATATCCAGGTCCAGGCGCACATGGTTGGATCGCCCTCCTAAGAGACTGAGCTAAGTAATCTAAACTTTGCACAGTGAGTATTGTAATGAGGAGGCAGAAGGTTTACTTCCTTGCCTTTTGTCCCCAGATTCAGTATCTCATCTTAATCACGTCAGCCTTTCAGTTGAAGTCAAGCATAAACCTTTGCTGGAAAAGAAAATCTAGTGGACCATGGTCTTTCTGTAAGAGATTGAAACCAAGCCAGCTTTCTGTTTAGTACCAAGTAAACCATTTGGCGAAGCTCCCCAGGAGAGAGAGACCTTTCACACACTGCAGTGCTCATCTATTTGGTTTGTCATCTAGCCAGCTCCACCATCAAGAGGGACTTCTTCAGTTTCTTGATTGTTTTTTTCACACATTTTGTATTTGGGACAGGGTGCACCCTTTACAAACTGGTGACATTGGGATGGATCTATTCCCTCCCCCCCCCCCTTTTTTTTGAGTACTCAGGGGTAAAGACAATTTTTGAAAGCTGCCTTCCTCCCCCCACCTTTCTCTATTAGCGTTCCCTATTTTTTTACGATCCATATCAGTGTGCTGGTTGCCCCGGCTAACAGGCCACACCCAGTGTTATTTTTGCACTGCTTGATATAAAATAAGAAAAACTGCAAGTATGGATCCTAGGGTGGTCACCTTTCTTGCCCACCTCTTGTAACTGCAAGATATAAACTACTACTGCTCTTGAATATTAACTGATAAATTAATACAAGAAAATAGCTGGGATCTCAAGTATGCCTTTGTCCCCATTATCTCATAATTACTATTAGGTGCAAAGCTACTGATACTGTAATTATAACTTCATTTACAACAAGATGCTCTCACCTCTTCATACAGTAGCAGGATCTGGATTTAAAATTCATTGTCTAGGGGATCTTACTATAATATTTCTGTTTCATAATTTAACCAAATATTTGCAGGTTGAAATACTACCAAGATAAGGTAGAAGATCATTTAGGTGCATAAGTGACTGGAATCTGTGTTTTAAGGTAGTCCTTTCCCTCCTCCCCATCCTGACATGAACTCTCATTCTGGAGGTATGAAGCCAGCCTGAGCCAGTTCTAGCTTCACCCCACTGCATGCAGGAACTTGTAGTTCTGATTTCACTTCCAAAAGTAGGGCTACAAAACCTTACCTGCAATAGGAAGAAAACAGATCCAACTTAGCAGGTTCCTTAAAAGCTGGAACCATCTAGTAACTGGGCAGGGTCCCAGCAGGACCAGCGCAAAGATTTACTTGTGGCTAACCTCTGGAAATTGAGCCCTACAGGTTAGATGGGTTTGAACTTTTGTCACCGTGTCTCCACTTTTATTCTCCTCTTGAAAGCTTTGAAGAGTTGCCCTCCCTTCATGGGCTCCAAGGATTCGCTGCTGCCCGCTGCCACATTTCAGTGGCTGGAATGGATGAGCCCCTACACTGTTCATCAGCTTGGATCTTTGCAAATTGGAAAGAATTATGCATTGCATAACATGTAGGTGCTTTTCGTCCCGAAGTTTGGGACAGACAGACAGAAAGAATCCTGAACCTTCAGCCACCCTCCTAATAATCGTAAGAAAGGTATTTGTACAACATTATTGCAACTACTGTTTTTGCTATACCTGTATATTATCTTTGCTACATGGCTTTCTGGAACATAACTTAGCATTAATAATAAACACTGGTGAACCTTTAGCATTTCCCCTTCTCCAGGCCCCACCCCACCCTCAATATTTTATAATTATTCAATAATCATGATGACTCCCACCATTACTCTCCCAGAACCATCCTGTAAAAACACATAATTGGATACTTTTAGATATTAATCTTTGGGGTTTTTCTTATTTATACATACATAAATAAATATTTCAAAGTAATTTTTAACAGTTACTTTTTTATTTTGATGTTTCTGTATTTTTGGGTTTTTTTAAAGTAAAGTATCATTGTCTTGTATGTTTAATATGGTATATTATGGATGTAATTTTGTAATCCACACTGGATACATGTTAGGAAGTTGCAGACTAGAAGAAAGTTTTAAATAAATAAAATAAAATAAATAATGCAAATACAGTATGTTTCAGAAATCATGTCACAGTATCAGATGACTGTGTCATTAGTGAATTTTGGGGTAGACTGCAAAACAATATATGACCTCCCTCCCTTTATAAGTAGGCCACCTTCAGAAATTGCTGAGCTATTTGTTACTTGGTGCAGCATCTGGAAAATGCACAGATTTTTGTGCTGTGGGGGACAGGATTCACCTGTAAGACCCAGGGATCACACTCAGTACAAAAATAGTCTACCCTCCAAGTGCTGTGTTGCAAAATAAAGAAAAACTTAACTAAAAATGTCAAGTATTCCAATCATATAAACCCTCACCCCACTGCAAATAGTTCTTCACAAAGCAGACCTTTTCCAGCTCAAAATACAATTCCTCATGCACCTTGAGTTCCACCGATTTTCCCTTAATTCCAGATGGTTTCATCTTCCTCAGAAATCCTTCAGAATCCAGAAAATCCCAGTGGTTCACTCTATGGATGTGATAAGACACAGGGAATTCCCCAGGCAGTGCCTCTGGTGAGACCCGCTGTCCTGAAACTCATACAAGGCCAGTAACCTGTAGGCAGCCTCCCTGTTTGGGAATCTGTTACCCAACCACTTCATGACATGCTCACACTCTGAACACAACTGTAGATTCCAGGATAAACAGTGTTTATTATTAATGCTATGTTATGTTCCAGAAAGCAATGTAGCAAAGATAATATACAGGTATAGCAAAAACAATAGTTGCAATAATGTGGTACAAATACCTTTCTTATGATTATTAGGAGGGTGGCTGAAGGTTCAGGATTCTTTCTGTCTGTCTGTCCCAGGCTTCAGGAGCGAAGGAGCAAAGGGCAGGGCTGCTGGTGCTCCGGGATAGCCAAAGGAGAGGGTCTCTCCGATTGGCTGCCCCGTCCCCCTGGGAACCAATGGGTTCCTGGCCTGCCCTGGAAGTGAATGAATGGCTCAGGGGTGGACCAGCCAATGGGCAAGCACGTCGTCGCTGCAGTTCTGACGCGGGCCACTCTCCCCCCCCCCTCCCCCGCCTCCCTCTCCTGGGTGCCGGAGTGGCTCATGCTGGGCACTCTCGTTACTCCTGGTACTCTGATACTTTATTGGGGTGCCCTTCTCTTCTATTCATCTGCACATCTGAGTTTTCAGATGTTATGAGAGACAAATACAATTTCCCAAAACATGATCCAAGGTGAGAACTCCCTCACCACAGGGTCTATATAGCTTTTGTTTTCTTTTCCTGTTCTCACAATTGTTTCACAGTCATGTGATGTAGGGTCATTGTGAAAACGCCGAGACCAATGAGGCCTGTCTTTTGAAATATCCTAAAACATTTTTTCAGACTTAGGCCAAGCAATCCCATTACAACAATGTACACAAGAGCAAATTCCCGGTAGTAATCTCGGTCCTCTTCCTCCCTTTAGAGGTGTAGAAAAGAAAGGCTCTGAGTCCTTTGACTGGAAATATCTCTTAGAATTTCCTTCTATCCCAAGTGAAAGTTAGGAACAGAGCCTCCTGGTTTCTGTGGCAGATTTTTCAAGATTCTTCAACAATTATGTGGCAAATTTGCATGATTTTGCATAAATATTCACACCTCTGAATATCCCGAAAAGTCAGATTTTTTTAATGAAAACAATTTGTACACTTTGTTTTAAGATTAGTCTCCCTGCTTTAGGTGTTATAACCAAATTGGATGCAGAGGGCACACTGGGTCCTGAGATTAAGGCCCAATTGTCAAAAAAGAAGGCATATTCTGTAGCTTTGAACTGGAGTCTGCCTGGTTTAGGGCTGGGGTTTTGCTCACAGAGCCAACAGATGGCTCAGAGCTAACTCTAGCATATAAATAGCCTACTATATGGCCCCACCCCTGAGGATCCAGCATGGTCCTCAGGGAACTCAACATCTCACAGGTGTTCCCAGCATTTAGATGGCACGGTGGCCATGAGAGGGTATGGGATCCCGGAGGAGACATGTGAGTGCTTCTTGAATTTGAATTAATGTTAAACTATATTGTGAAATCTTAAGTCTTACCTTGTCTGCTACCAGAAGTCTTGTTCTCAACTGTGTTTGTATTGTTATGTAAGGATCCCACTGTAAAAAATCCTGGACTGTATCTTTGGATTGGAAGGAAGCTTTATTCCTATTTGCTCTATTGTGAACTTTCTATTTGATTACCTGCAGTACATAAGTCAGGAACTGTATTATATTTATCATCATTTCTGAATAAAACCTCTGTCAAGGCAATAATCATGTGTCCATGTGCAGCAGGGACCTTCAGGCCTCACAGTCACCAGGCTTGTCAACCCCCAGGCTGTAGATTCTTCGAGTGGGGGTGGGGAGGCTGAACCTCCAGGGCCCATGGCATGGCAGGGGGGAAATCTCTTGGTAGTCATAGTAGCTGCTTCCTCTATAAGGTCTCTGCACCAGTACTCAAAAATGCACTGGACACTCTAGAGTCAGGGTCGGAATTAGAAACAGGTAACACAGGCACGTGCCTTGGGCATCAGATTCTGACAGTACCCAAACACTGGGGCTTTCTCTGCCCCTGTCTGATTTCTTGGGGGCAAAATTTCTCAGTCCTGGTTCTCTGCCAATGGGCAGCAGAATGTTAAATCAGGCCCTGTCTAGAGTGTTCCAAAAATCAAAATGTTACTGCAATCAGTCTTCAGAGTTAATTTCAGAAGTCTTCTTAGTTAATCTTCACAACCAGCAGTCTTGGACCTGTTCATCCCAAGTATCCTCCAAGATGGCAGGCATTAGGAGAAGCCTTCCTTCCATGTGGTGGAAGCCAGGCTTCTAGCAGGGGTACTGGGTCTCCTGTCTCCCATCTAATGTCTTCAAGGATTCTTGGGTAAAGAGTCCCAGTAGCAGCAAAACTCTGCTTTTTAGCTCCTTCTCCTGGACAAAAATGGTAGGTAACATTTCCTCCCAAACCAAAAAAGAACAAAAATCTTCTTCCAAAACAGCAACCCTCTACAGTGGTAGGACAGGCCTGGAACCACAGCTCTTTTCTCTGACCACCTCCAGGCAGTGGGGGAAATCCTCCTGAAGCTAGGCACAGAGATTCTCCACCAAACCAAGAAAATATCTACAACAATCTTTCACTTCACTGAGACAACCCCTTCCAGACTAGTGGGGTACTAGACAGGGATACGCCTCGAAGGCTGGATTTTGGAAAATGGTGCCATGGATGAAAAGTGCCCTCCCTCCTATCCCCCAGGCCTCTCCTCAGCCCAGGGTGTCCCTCCCCCTCCCCCGGCTCATGCGTCAGGAGACTGCTCATTTCGCTCATTCCAAAATCTGGCCCTTTTTGCCTCTTCCCTTCTCCCAGCTTGTGAAACTCCAAACTACTCTCCTCCTTCCGCAAAACTGAAAACTCCCATATCGATTTCCCATATGGGCTGGCCAACTACTCCAAGCAGCCCCAACGGAGGAGCTGGTCAGGGATGGCCTGCCCCTCCAGTTCCTATCATAACCTAAGGCTTGAGCTAGGGACCATAACCTAAGGCTTGAGCTATAGTTTAAATAACTATATACAAATACAAAATTTACCAAGTACAAAAATCAACTATTTCTTAAATAAAGACATTTAAGTCACAAACTTTTAACTGTGAAATGTCAATTTTGTTTTGAATGAAAATGCAGTGTAACCATTCTCTTTATATTTTCTTGAAAAAGTCCTTTTCTTTTTGAGTATATGAACTTATTTACGCTGAAAATGCCTTCAGTGTCAGCTGTTTGTCATGCTGTTTGTTACACAGAAAAATATTAAGTTGATTTTAAAACGAGCATTCATACGCCCATACATGCGCGAATCGGTGCGCGAATGAGGATACGCTGGAATTTTTAATTATCCATAAGTATGCTCCTAATTTCGAGATGTTACTCGAACACAGCTAGCACGCTTGTGTCTTCCTTAGGACCTTGTCAGCTTTTATGTGTATATGTCTGTTGCGGTCCCAGTCGCAGCAGTCGCGACTGGGCCCTTACCTCCTTGGTCCCGATCCGTCTCCGAGAGTCTGCGGCCTGTTTTGCGGCATCCCCGCGGGGGGCGCCGCCAAGAAGCCCTGCCTGGATGCCTTTTCCCTAGGCGCGCGCGCGCGCAAGCTGCACTTATAAAGGCCGTTTCCTGCCACTGGAAGCTCCGCCCTATCTGCGACGTCAGACGCCGCGGCCTATGTAAGGCCGCCGCGGAGCCCAGGACTTTGCCTTGCAACGGGGTTCCTTGCGGTTCTCTGTTGCGCCGTGCCCCGGAGTGTGCTATTGCATTAGCAACTCCGTTCCTGCCTGAGACTTGTTTCACTCCGTGCCCAAGTCTTGCTTCTGTCTGGCTTGCTCGTAGTAACCTGTTCTGCTTCAGTTCCAGCTTGGTTCCAGTAGCCAGTCCTGCTTCAGCTCCTGTCTGGTTCCAGTAGCCAGTCCTGCTTCAGCTCCTGTCTGGTTTCAGTAGCCAGTCCTGCTTCAGCTCCTGTCTGGTTCCAGTAGCCAGTCCTGCTTCAGCTCCAGTCTGATTTCACTAGCCAGCCCTGCTTCAGCTCCAGTCTGGTTCCAGTAGCCAGTCTGCTTCAGCTCCAGTCTGATTTCACTAGCCAGCCCTGCTTCAGCTCCAGTCTGATTTCAGTAGCCAGCCCTGCTTCAGCTCCAGTCTGGTTCCAGTAGCCAGTCTGCTTCAGCTCCAGTCTGATTTCACTAGCCAGCCCTGCTTCAGCTCCTGTCTGGTTCCAGTAGCCAGTCTGCTTCAGCTCCAGTCTGATTTCACTAGCCAGCCCTGCTTCAGCTCCAGTCTGATTTCAGTAGCCAGTCTGCTTCAGCTCCAGTCTGGTTCCAGTAGCCAGTCTGCTTCAGCTCCAGTCTGATTTCACTAGCCAGCCCTGCTTCAGCTCCTGTCTGGTTCCAGTAGCCAGTCTGCTTCAGCTCCAGTCTGATTTCACTAGCCAGCCCTGCTTCAGCTCCTGTCTGGTTCCAGTAGCCAGTCTGCTTCAGCTCCAGTCTGATTTCACTAGCCAGCCCTGCTTCAGCTCCAGTCTGATTTCAGTAGCCAGCCCTGCTTCAGCTCCAGTCTGGTTCCAGTAGCCAGTCTGCTTCAGTTCCTGCTTGCTTCAGTTAACCTGTTCTGCTTCATTTCCAGCTCGGTTCCAGTAGCCAGTCCTGCTTCAGTTCCTGTCTGGTTCCAGTAGCCAGTCCCACTGCAGCTTCTGCTTGCTCCAGTTCCTGCCTGCTTCAGTACCTGCCTGACTCCTGATCCCTGCCTGCCTGCTCCAGCTTCTGTGATCTCCTAAGTCCCAGCGGCCGGGCTCCTCCCGGGGGAGTACCGGCTTCCAGGGTGAATCACCTAAGTCCCAGCGGCTGGGCTCCTACGGGCTCCTCCCGGGAGAGTACCGGCTTCCAGGGTGAAGCTCACGTCCAGCTCCTGCCTGGTACCCGCCTCCTGACCTGTCACTCATTAGAGACTATAGTACACCTTTCCCCAGTCTCTCACAGGTCGGCCCAAGGGTCCACTAAACAGTTCACTCACAACAGATTGCAAGGCCATGGACTCAGCCGAGGTACCAGGACCCCATGATCTTCCTGGGTTGGCTCTGCAGCTACAACAGCAACAACAATACCTGGATGTTCTGGCCGGATCCGTTGGGCAACTGGCTGCCCGAATTGATGCCCATGATACTCGTCCTTCGCCTGCTGTGGGTTTGAGACCCGAGGATGCAGCCTCACCCGTGACTCAGCTGCCGTCACCTGCCCGCTACGCTGGAGATGCTAAAATCTGCCGCGGGTTCTTAAACCAGTGTTTCGTGCGCTTCTCCCTAATGCCCCAGCAGTTTCCCACGGATTCCGTCAAAGTAGTGTACATTCTCTCCCTGCTCGATGGAAAGGCCTTGGTGTGGGCCTCCCCCCTTTGGGAGCGTAACGACTCCTCCTTGGACGACTTGCAACAGTTTGTCTACAATTTTCGCCAAGCCTTTGACGAACCAGCCCGCCAGGCCTCAGCCACGTCAGAGTTGCTACAGCTTCACCAAGGATCCCGTTCCCTGGCGGACTATGCGATGGACTTTATAGCTCTCGCTCAGGAAGTAGGGTGGCAGGATGATAGCCTTAAAGCCATCTTTTTGGAAGGGTTGTCAGGGCGCATCAAAGATGAGATTGCTGCCCGGGAGCTCCCAGAAGATCTTAACGCCCTCATTGACATGGCTGCCCACAGACCGCCGCCTACAGCAGCGAGCACGAGAGTTATGTACGACAAAATGTAGCCCTGCCCGCAGTTCCTTACGCCCGCTGTCTTCACCCAGGCCTGCTCGTCCTGATGTTCCTGCCTCAGAACCCATGCACTTGGGTCGTGCCCCGCTCTCCCCGGAGGAGAGACAGCGCCGCCACTCGATGGGCTTGTGCCTTTACTGTGGTCAGAAAGGCCATTTCTTGGCACGCTGCCAGGAGCGTGCGGAAAACTCCAGAACCTAGAAGGTTGGGAGGAGCTCCTCCTAGGTTGTGCCACAGCTCCTCAGAGTATGATACCCATTACCTTGGAGTTTCCCGGAGGGTCTTTGGAAACCCTCGCCTTCCTGGATTCTGGAGCCGGAGGTAATTTTATCCAGCAAGACTTGGTCTCTCAACTGCAGATACCTATGCAGAAACGAGAGGTTCCGCTTCGAATTACCTTCATTCAAGGAACGCTCCTTCCAGGTCGCATATCGACTGCCACGGCTCCCATCACAGTCCGCACCAGGGTGATCCACTCAGAGGAGATAGCCTTCCTGATTCTTGAAAAGGCTGTCCACCCCGTGGTGCTGGGGCTGCCGTGGCTCCAAATGCACTCGCCTGTGATCCAGTGGGATGCTCTGCAAATTACTAAGTGGAGTCCCTATTGCCTTTCTCATTGTATGAAGCTTCCCAAGCCTCCAGCACTCCTGCTTTTGCACTCCGCCCTTGGACCTCCAGCTCCATACGAGGACTTTACTGATGTCTTCTCAAAGACGAAAGCAGAAATCCTTCCGCAGCACCGTCCATATGACTGTGCTATCGACTTGTTGCCTGGAACTATGCCACCTCAGGGTAGGGTGTACCCCTTGCCCCTGCCCGAGACACGGGCCATGTCCGAGTACATCTCTGAGAATTTAGCGAAAGGATTCATTCGCCCGTCAAAGTCGCCCGCCGGGGCAGGATTCTTTTTCGTCGGCAAAAAGGATGGCTCCCTGAGGCCCTGTATTGACTACCGAGGGCTCAACGCGATTACGAAACGGGACCGATACCCTCTCCCGTTGATACCAGAGCTACTTGATCGGCTCCAAGGCGCAAGAATCTTCACTAAGTTGAATCTACGCGGGGCCTACAACTTAGTTAGAATCCGTCCCGGAAACGAATGGAAGACCGCGTTCAACACCCGGGATGGGCATTACAAATACCTCGTAATGCCCTTCGGCCTCTGTAACGCCCCAGCGGTCTTCCAGCACCTGATGAACGAGGTGCTACGGGATTTACTCAACATCTGTGTGATCGTCTACCTCGACGACGTCCTAACCTACTCCCGTGACCTGCCTATGCACTGTCAGCATGTTTGCCAGGTGCTCCAAATACTCAGAGAGCACAGCTTATATGCCAAGCTTGAGAAATGCAGCTTTGAAAAGACTTCCTTACCGTTCCTGGGGTATATTGTTTCGGCTGACGGCTTCCAGATGGATCCGGAGAAAGTCGCTGCAATTAGGAACTGGCCGCGGCCGAGGGGCCTCAAGGCGTTACAACGTTTCCTCGGCTTTGCTAACTTTTACCGGCATTTCATCCCCGGCTATTCCCGCATAGTGGCTCCTCTGACTGCGCTCACCCGGAAGGGAGCCAATGAGGTGGACTGGCCTGCCCAAGCCTGCCAAGCCTTCGAAGATCTTAAAAGATCTTTCCTACTAGACACATGCCTCCGCCATCCTGATCCTAGTCGGCCATTCGTGGTTGAGGTCGACGCCTCGAATGTAGCTGTTGGAGCAGTACTGAGCCAGCACTCCGACACGGGACAGCTTCTCCCGTGTTCCTTTTTCTCCAGGAGGTTCTCCCCTGCTGAGAGTAATTACGGGGTCGGCGACAAAGAACTGCTCGCCGTGAAATTTGCGCTGGAAGAATGGAGGCAGTGGTTGGAGGGAGCCAATCACCCCTTCACCATTTACACGGCTCATAAGAATCTCTCTTTCCTACGCCAAGCCCAGTGCCTGAACCCGAGACAAGCCCGGTGGTCTTTGTTCTTTGACCGGTTTGACTTCACCCTGCGATATTGCCCTGGCTCAAAGAATGTGCAAGCAGACGCTCTGTCACGGTCCACCGAGGTTGAAGACACTCCTGAGACGCCACAGTACATTTTAGATCCCAAGAAAGTGTGTCTTGCTGCTACCTCCGTATCCTCCGAAGAAAAGACCGTAGTCCCACATCGCTCTCGAAGGGCCATGCTGGCATGGGCCCACGAATCCCTCACGGGAGGGCATGTGGACCGTACCAGGACCCTAGACCTCCTCAACCGGTTCTATTGGTGGCCAACGGTAAGGCAAGACGTTCGCCTCTTCGTCGACTCCTGTCCCACCTGCGCATTGCAGAAACTGCTTGGCGGGAAACCCAGAGGATTGTTACACCCTTTGCCTATCCCGGTGGAGCCCTGGACGCATATCTCCACTGATTTTGTGGTGGATCTCCCAGCATCAGATGGGAACACGGTCATCTGGGTCATTGTAGACCGGTTCTCCAAAATGGCACATTTTGTTCCCTTGTCAAAATTGCCTACCGCGCCCGACTTGGCTAATTTGTTTGTTCAACATGTGTTCCGACTGCATGGCCTTCCCAAGCACATCGTATCAGACCGAGGACCACAATTCACCGCCCGCTACTGGAAGTCGTTATGTAAATGCTTCAAGGTCCAGTTGAGTCTCTCATCAGCCTTCCACCCTCAGAGTAATGGACAGACCGAACATACGAACCGGACCCTGAAGACCTTCCTGCGTTCCTTTGTAAATGAAAGACAAGACGATTGGGCCAAGCTACTCCCATGGGCGGAATTTTCATACAACAATCATACACACTCCGCTACAGGACGTTCTGCCTTCCTAGCGGTCTATGGGAAGCAGCTTCGGCCGCCCTTGCCCTCGCCTGAACCCAGTGCACTCCCAGCAGTGCAACTCTCTGCCCGCCAGCTTCTTGCCTTTTGGACGTCTATCCAAAAGAAGATGCAAAGAGCCACCCGCGCTGCCAAAAAGTGGTCAGACAGCCACCGTCAGCCAGCACCAGTCTACCTCCCAGGGGACCGTGTTTGGCTGAGTACAAAGAATTTACAACTTCGGATTCCTTCTCGCAGACTCGCTCCCAGATTCTGTGGACCATTTCGCATTTCCGAGCGCGTGGGAGCTGTTTCCTATCGCTTGCGCTTACCCTCCTCTATGCATGTGCACAATGTCTTCCATGTGTCGCTTTTCAAGCCTCTCATCCTCTCCAGGTACCATCCCCGAGCTCCCGAAGCTGCAGATCCTTCCGTGCCAGGAGATAACACCTACCAAGTCCAGGAGGTTCTAGATGTCAGATTTCAACAACGCCACTGGGAGTACCTCATAGCCTGGGAGGGCTGTGGCTCTGAGGACAACACATGGGAGCCAGCCCGCAACATCCTTGATAAGGACTTACTGAAAGCCTTCCATCAAGAACACCCAGGTAAACCCGGCCTGCTAAGAGGGGGCGTAAGAGGGGAGGTACTGTTGCGGTCCCAGTCGCAGCAGTCGCAACTGGGCCCTTACCTCCTTGGTCCCGGTCCGTCTCCGAGGGTCTGCGGCCTATTTCGCGGCATCCCTGCGGGGGGCGCCGCCGAGAAGCCCTGCCTGGACACCTTCTCCCTAGGCGCGCGCGCGTGCAAGCCGCACTTATGAAGGCCGTTTCCTGCCACTGGAAGCTCCGCCCTATCCGCGACATCAGACGCCGCAGCCTATGTAAGGCCGCCACGGAGCCCAGGACTTTGCCTTGCAACGGGGTTCCTTGCGGTTCTCTGTTGCGCCGTGCCCCGGAGTGTGCTATTGCGTTAGCAACTCCGTTCCTGCCTGAGACTTGTTTCACTCCGTGCCCAAGTCTTGCTTCTGTCTGACTTGCTCGTAGTAACCTGTTCTGCTTCAGTTCCAGCTTGGTTCCAGTAGCCAGTCCTGCTTCAGCTCCAGTCTGGTTCCAGTAGCCAGCCCTGCTTCAGCTCCAGTCTGGTTCCAGCAGCCAGTCTGCTTCAGTTCCTGCTTGCTTCAATTAACCTGTTCTGCTTCAGTTCCAGCTCGGTTCCAGTAGCCAGGCTTGCTCCTCATATCTAGTATACTAGCAGTGGGGTTTTCGGTTTTAAAATTCGGAGTTATGTGCGTAAGTCTTGGCCCCCACCCCAGAATTTCCATGCCTCGCCCCTTTTCCACCCCCCTTTTTCCTTTCGCTCACACGGGTACATAGGCGCATATTTTGCGGCTTTTTAATGTCCACGTTGCTCACTCGTGGCCCACATACACCCGCATGTGGGCAGTTTTGCACAAACAATACTTTTAAAAATCGAACACAAAATCAAACACAAAAAGGGGTTGAACTGACACAAGTTAGGTATTTGTCATCAGTAGCGCAAATCGTCAAAGCTTTTATGAATTTAAATGAATGCCCTCTTTGCCAGCTGTGGGGCTTCCAAAAATACGTCCAGGTCTTTGTAGCTGGTGCATGCTCAGCCACAAATGCAGGTACAAAACCATTTGTATCTAGATGAAATTCTTCTAAAGGGACACCACTCCAGCCAGGAATTATATCAAAACCATCGTTGGTTTGATAAGGATGTAAGAGATTTTTGAAGGCTCAAACATTCTGACTGCTTTCTCTATCTTCTCCAATTTCTCTCTCTCACACACTCACACACACACAGAGTGAGGGGGGAAAACAGAAGGAGAGGGTTCCCTGAGGGCTGTTTGCAAAGGGGTGGGCTGGAACAGGAGCAGAGAGAGAGTTGAAAAAAAACATGGGCAGGCACTCTACAGCTTTTTTCAAAGATTAAATTAAGAGGCGGAAAAGCTTCAGCAATGTTGATTCTGTGGTAGGTTGTGAATTATGCAAAAAACAAGCTAATTAAGCAGTTTCTAGCAACCTGATCTTACAATGGAGGGAGCCTAGCAGCACTGGTTAAGACACCCTCTCCAAATGGCCAGGAGACAAGGCTCAGACAGCAAGCAGCCCTTTGCTGCCTCTGTTCAGCTTCTTCGCCAGTGAACTCTCCCTTCACTCCCTGCAGTGACTCGGCGAGTCACTCCTTGACCAGTCTCATGACCCACCCTTTGGGGACAAACTCTCCTGTCACTCTTAAGTGACCACTACTCTCCTGGACCCTCCCTGTGAAGTTTTTATTTATTTATATTGCTGGAACATTTCCAGGGACAGACTGGGGAAAATCCTAACCTCCTTTACAAGAAAAATCAAGAAATACGTATATTCATGAATTAAAAGAAATCCACACTGCTTTGTACTCTCTCTGATATGGCTGTGGCTAACTTGAACTGGGATAATTTCCTCTTACTACTCACCCCAGAAAAAATATTCAAATTCTGTTGTCACCTCAGTAACAAAATCTCCTTCCTTTACCAGGCATTTGGAGAATTAAGGTCATTCATACAAAACAGCATTAACTCCTAGAAATCAAACAGCAACAATTCTACCTATGAAGAATCAACACTGTAAATATTACACCCTGGGCGGGTGCAAGCTTTTTTGCTGCCCTGTGCAAACAATTACTGTGCTGCCCCCCACCCCTCGTTTATTCATTGTCTGTCCCGGGCCCACCAAAAAAGAATCCAGGCTGCCTTCAGTGATATAAACTTTGAAAATTGATACCATCTGCCCCGCCCCCTGCCCCCCCCCCCCCAGGAATTAGGTGCCCTAGGCGAACCTTATAGCCTTGCACAATGCACCCCCCCCACTTCCAACCTCCCCCCCCCCCCTTGGCTCATTACACACACACACACAGAGTTATGCATTTATAATAACATTTTACATGAAATATCTGCAACAGAGTGGACACGCCGGAAGGAGTGGAGAGAATGAGACGAGATCTAAGGAAACTGGAAGATTGGTCGAAGATATGGCAGCTGAGATTCAATGCCAAGAAGTGCAAAGTCATGCATATGGGGAGTGGAAATCCGAATGAACTGTATTCGATGGGCGGGGAAAGGCTGATGTGCACGGAGCAGGAGAGGGACCTTGGGGTGATGGTGTCTAATGATCTGAAATCGGCGAAACAATGCGACAAGGCGATAGCTAAAGCCAGAAGAATGCTGGGCTGCATAGAGAGAGGAATATCGAGTAAGAAAAGGGAAGTGATTATTCCCTTGTACAGGTCCTTGGTGAGGCCTCACCTGGAGTACTGTGTTCAGTTCTGGAGACCGTATCTTCAAAAAGACAAAGACAAGATGGAGGCGGTACAGAGAAGGGCGACCAGGAAGGTGGAGGATCTTCATCGGATGACGTACGAGGAGAGATTGAAGAATCTAAATATGTACACCCTGGAGGAAAGGAGGAGCAGAGGTGACATGATACAGACTTTCAGATACTTGAAAGGTGTTAATGATCAAAAGACAACGACAAACCTTTTCCGTAGGAAAAAAATCACCAGAACCAGGGGTCACGATTTGAAGCTCCAGGGAGGAAGATTCAGAACCAATGTCAGGAAGTATTTCTTCACAGAGAGGGTGGTGGATGCCTGGAATGCCCTTCCTGAGGATGTGGTGAAGACCAGAACTGTGAAGGACTTCAAAGGGGCGTGGGATAAACACTGTGGATCCATAAAGTCAAGAGGCCGCCAATGAAGAGTGGGTGACTCGCCAGAATGAGGGCTACTGCCTGGAGTCAATACCCTTATTAAATAAACATACACATGCTTACTGTGACTCCAACATCGCTCTAAGCTTCAACAGCAAGAGGAAATGTGGAAAAAGGATTCACACTCACAAAGAGGGGAGTAGCTGGCTTGTTACGGCGGTTACTACCCCAAATCAAATAAGTCTGATACTTCACTTTCAATGCATATACAGCATAGTTCTCTGATTCAACGGCAGGGGAGAAGAAAAACCGATACTTCACACATCCAGCACAGCTCTCTGCTTCAACGGCAGGGGAGAAAAAGAGGGTTCGCACTCACAAAACGGGGAGTAGCTGGCTTGTTACGGCGGTTACTACCCCAAACCAAATGTGCCTGATACTTCACTTTCGATGCACATCCAGCATGGCTCTCTGCTTCAACAGCATGGGAGAAGACTGATACTTCACGCGTATCCAGCATAGCTCCCTGCTTCAACGGCAGGGGAGAAGAAAAACAACCAATAAGGGCTGTATAACATAGGCTGGGTAAAACAAATAAGCATGGGTATAGCTTGCTTATTGCGGCGGCTACTACCCCGAACTAATCAAGCTAGATATTTCACTTGGATGCAGCTCCATCACTGCTCTCTACATTAAAACTGGGGGTGGAAGGGAAATAGAACCAAGAGCTAAGAGAAACAGATAAGTATGAGAGAAAAAATGTGTGAAGCTTGCTGGGCAGACTGGATGGGCCATTTGGTCTTCTTCTGCCGTCATTTCTATGTTTCTATGTTTCTATGTAATGTATTCTGAGGTAAAAATATCACTTACATTATATTTACATGCACTGCTGGGATGCTACCAGAAATCCTGTAAAAACACACTGGGAACCCATATGGTATTAGGCCTATTGTAATGCGTGTTGTATGAGCTTGACCCTCCGAAAGCCCTAAAACACTAATACACTTCCTATTAAAAGAATACCTCACCTCACTCACACATGCAGAACATAAACAGACCCTCACCAAATACAGAATAGAGCAACCATAAAGTATAAATATAAACGTGACAAAACCTGAACTGGAAACCACAAGAAGCCAGACTCTATGCAATGGAACAATAAAAATCAAAACCATCATCATTCCTCAAACATCAAACAATAAAATCAAGAAAAAAAAAATAAATACATAATCATAATAGTAAAGACATGCTAATAATATTATTCCAAAAACAGAATGACAAAAGATCATATAATTAAAAACTTGCATACAATTTTGTTTAAATGTCCCAAACACCAATAAAATATTTCAAAACAGCAGACACCTGAAAAATAAAACTAAAAAGGATTTTAAAAATTCACGCTCTCCACTTCCGGTTATGCTCTGAGGAAGGCGGATGAGTGTTGCTGAGCTCCTGCGAGCCTATTCGTTTATACCTGCCCAGATCCTTTCACTCTCTGCTAATTTCACGAACATGGCGCTGAGCAAGGATACTAATCAATACTCCTTACCTGTGCTCTGGGCTGAGTAGAGATCAAAGTTCAGAAAAGTGGTGGGAGGCAAATTGCTGGAGCGGGACAGAGAGCCGGCTGCATCCATGTTTGAAGAGGAGCCAGATGAGGCTCTAATGATTGCTGCGGGAGGCCCAGACAAGGTTGTGGACCTCTTAGAGGAGTTTACTGCAAAAATAACATCGCGCCTCAAAGTGCAATTGAGTGTAGTGGTAGATAAAATTGCCCAGCCAGTGGAAACTGTGCAAGAGCACTCGGGTCGGTTAGAAGAGGCTGAGACTCGCATTTCGGAGCTGGAAGATTCGCTCACTTCGATGAGTGCTAAGGTGGACAAGTTGGAGAGTCAGCAGACCTCCATTGTCAGTAAGATGGATGACTTTAAAAAACTGGTCGAGGCATAACAATATTAGGATAGTGGACCTCCCGGAGAAAACTGAGGGACACGTTGCAATCGCTTTCGTGGCACGATGGCTCCCCCGACTGCTGGATATCCAGTGCAAAAATGGCGCCATTAAGATTGATCATGTGTACCGTATGCATCACAGCCGACTTGGAGTGGAACATCACGGGCCCTGATTGTGTGCCTCCATAATTTTCAAGATAAAACAATGCATTTTTACAGCAGCAAGAGAGGCGAGATTCTTGACTCATGCGGGATTGATGATAATGATATTTGCTGACTTTTTGCCAGATCTACAAAAACAAAGGCAGGCATTCAGGACTTTAAAGAGAGAGTTTGGGAATTTGGGTTTCCCATATGCGATGATGTACCCCACCAAGCTCAAGGTAACCATTGATGACAAGGTGTTCTTCTGTTCTATTTTGCAGGAGGCGGAAAAATTATCAGAGGTGAAGAGCCATACTAGAGCCCCAGCCTCGTCAAGATAGCTCTGTGGAGCTATTTTTTATATTCGCCATGTTTTTTTTCCTGTGCCCTGTGGGAGGCTGGCAGGCTAAACTGAACTGTCACCACCAGGAGTTCTCTTTTTACTTGTTTTACATGTTTTGGTGTGTACTTTGCATGGTAACCCAACATTTTAATGGCTCTGACTGACTCTTGTTTACGGCTCATACTAGCTCCTTTGACGAGAAGATTATTGCCAACTGCTCGACCTAATACTATGTTATGTTTTACCCTGTTTTTTTATCTCTTGCCAGCATGTTTGCTTTTTGTGTTTACCTTGCGTGAACTGGATCCATTGAGATGGACGTTCTGGCATGCTTGTAATAAACTTTCACAAACACTTTCCAGGGTACTGGAAGCTACTATAGCAGTTTGGCCACCTAATAGACTGTGACAGCATCGTAGTTTTCCTTCATTTCAACTTGTCAGGGAATTGGCTCAAGCTTCGCATGTTCCTTCTAGACATGCAGTGGATTCCCTGTTGACTATGTTATGCCGTCTCATGTGCCATTTTGAGTCAGTACAGAATGTTGCAATTTCTGATGTTTTGATATCATTCCAGGGTTGGCATGTTTAAATTCACCTGGAAGAACTGAGAGGGGTTGTTTTTGGGGTTCAGGACGTGGATGCACTAAGGCTGGGCCCCCAGTCCCGATTAGTTTCCCACCGGGGTGAGTTCCGGTCCTGTGCTTTTTGGGTCAGTTGGGTTACTCTTCTGGGTGGGGTGGTTTAGGATAGGTTAGTTGAAAGTTTGGGGAGGGTTGGGGGGGTAGTAATGGTTGAAGGAGAAGTTACAATGGCTGGGGTGTTCTTGCAGATTTACCTATGAGTTTGGAGGAATTGTATTCTTATAGGTTGGTTTTCCTCTTATTTTAAATGGATGGATGCAATTGGCATGCTTACTTTGTGCCTAAGCTAATGTTTACTTTCTATAGCTCTATGGCGTTCCCTTTTTGGCTCAGACATCATGCTCTCACACAGACGTGGTTCTATGGCTAGGACACTTGCTTAGTGATGTCCTCTCTCGTTCACACAAATGGGCCTCCTGCAGAGCTTGATACTTTTTGTGTAAGCTTTTCCATGTTATACTTGTGCTTCATGCAAATTATTGTTTTCTTCTAGTTAATCTACCTGTCCTTTTTTGCCCTTTGTACTTTGCCCTCTACCTTTCCCACTGCTCCCCTCTCCCTTTCCCTGTTTTTTGTAATTTCTCTCAGTTACATGTAAACCGATATGATGTACCCATGAATACCAGTATAAAAAAGTTGTTAAATAAATAAATAAATAAGTTGATGCCTGCTTTCAAATTATATCATTAAATGTTAGAAACACTTCATCTCCCATAAAAAAAAAAGTGAATCTTGCAATGGGTGAACCATAACAAGACGCACATATTATTTTTGCAGAAACCCACTTGTCAAATGTAGAGCATGAGAAATTGAAGAGTGATTGGGTAGTGTTTACTATTCGTCTTATAATTCTAGAAATCGAGTAGTCTGTATGCTGATTAACAAAAATTTGCCATGGCAGGTATATAAATCAATACGAGATCCAGAAGGAAGGTATATAATCCTTGACTGTTCTCTTTATGAAGACAAGTTTGTCTTAGTTAATGTGTATGGCCCCAACCAAGATAAGGACGCATTCTATAAGAGATTGCTGGATGTCGTCATTGCCTTTGGATATGATAAATTATGCATGGGTGGAGACTGGAACGTTTTAATGAATCCTTTGATGGATAGGTCCACTGGGACCCTCACACTGTCACAATATATTTATTTATTTAAAGTTTTTGTATACCGACATTCGTTTAGAAAACATCACATCGGTTTCCATAGAACAAAAATGGCCAACAGGGCTTTACATAGAAACTGAATAAAATAACTAGAGAGGGGGGGGGGAGGGGGGTAAGGGCTTTACAATGAAAATATTAAAAGAACTGGGAAGGGGGGGTAGAGGGATAAGGGCAACCAAAGTTATGCTGTACAAGTAAATTCAAGGCAAAAACATAATTAAATGCAAATATAGCTTATGTACAATAATAATACAATGGGGGGAGAGAGTTAAGAGAGGGGGTTTAAGTAGGGACCTGAAGGGCGAGGGGAGGGTGGGTCGGGGGGGGAGCGGGTGAACGGGGCGGAAAGGAGCAGGGGAAAAAGGAGAGAAAAGGAGGGGCGGCTCATGTATAGGCTCGTGTGAACAACCAAATTTTGAGGTTCTGTCAGAATTTCTTAGGGCACGTTTCAAGGCGTAGGTGGGTGGGCATAGCGTTCCATAGGGAGGGACCAGCTAGGGATATAGCACGTTGTTTAGTGGCTGTAAGATGAAAGAGTTTGGGAGAGGGTGTGTGAATATTTGCAGTGTAGGGGGTTCTGGTAGGTCTGGAAGAGGGACGAAGGTGTAAACTGTCTGGGAACCAGAGCATGTCAGGATTGTGTATGGCTTTATGGATGAGGGTAAGAGTTTTGAATTGAATTCTGGCTGCGATGGGGAGCCAGTGAAGTTGTTTGAGAATGGGAGTAATATGTTCTTTTCTGCGGGTTCCTGTTAGTACTCGTGCGGCTGCATTTTGAAGCAGCTGTAGAGGGGCAAGGCTGTTCCTTGGAAGTCCTAGGAGTAGAGAGTTTGAGTAATCTATTTTGGATAATATTAAGGCTTGCAGGGCAGTTCTAAAGTCGTTGAGGTGCAGGATAGGTTTAAGTTTTTTGAGAGTGTGTAATTTGTAGTAACAATCCTTAATGGTGGAGGAGATAAATTTCTGTAGGCTGAATTGAGGGTCAAGTGTGACGCCTAGGTCTCTTACAGATTGCGAGAGGACAGGGGGAACAAGGGGAGAGTTGGCTGCGGGGGTAAGTAAGGTATTGAAGGGTTGAGGTGAAATGATCATAAGTTCAGTTTTGTTGGGATTTAGGGCTAGGTTGAGTTGTGTGAGTAGACAGTTGATGGATGAGAGGGCACTGTCCCATCTTTTAAGGGCGTTGGGGAAGGAGTCAGTGATGGGTATAAGAACCTGCACATCATCGGCGTAGACAAAGTGCGGAAGGTCAAGATTTGAGAGTAGCTGACAGAGGGTTAGGAGGTATATATTAAAGAGCGTGGATGATAAGGAGGAGCCTTGGGGTACGCTCCTTGTGATATCGATTGGCTCTGATTCGTGGTTTTCTATTTTTACTTTGAATTGTCTGTCACTTATGTATGATTTGAACCAGCGAAATGGGGTCCCAGAGATGCCAATATCGGCTATCCTGTCGAGTAGAATGGAGTGGTTGATAGTGTCGAAGGCTGCGGAGATGTCTAATAGGGCTAGTATGAATGAGTGACCTTTGTCGAAGCCTCTGATGACAAGGTCGGTGAGTGAGAGTAGCAGTGTTTCAGTACTAAAGCGCTTTCTAAAGCCGTGTTGTGATGGGTAGAGTATCTGGTGCTGGTCTAGGTAGGTTGACAGTTGAGTATTAACAGTTTTTTCAAGGACTTTAGCGATGAAGGGGAGGTTGGAAATAGGTCGGTAGTTGGATAAGTCAGAAGGGTCAAGTTTCGGTTTCTTGAGGATCGGTTTTACTATGGCTGATTTGAGCTGAGTGGGAACAACTCCAGTGGATAAGGAGGTGTTGATGATATCAGCCAGCGGTTGGGAAATGCTTTCTGGGATTGTTAGCAGCATTTTGGATGGGATCATGTCGGAGGGGTGAGTAGCGGGTCGCATTTTCTTAAGTATGGAAGAGATTTCAGAGGAGGAGGTGCTTTCGAAAGTGTCCATTTTGTAGTCAATGATTTTGGGGGTGAATTTGGTAGGTGAGGGCGTAGGGGGAAAGCGAGAGGCAATGGTGGCAACTTTGTTATGGAAATATTGGGCGAGCTGGTTGCATTTCATGCTGGGGTCTTCGCATGGAGGTGTCTTGGGAGATGTCATGGTAAGATTAGAGATAATAGAGAAAAAAGCTCTCGGATTGAATTGAAAGTTTTGAATTTTAATGGCATAGTGGTCGCGTTTAGCTTTGAGAGTGTTAGATCTGTAGTCATGCAGTAAGGTTTTGTATTTGGCAAGCTGCTTAATGGACGGATCTTTACGCCATATTTTTTCTTGAGTTCTGAGGTTGTGTTTTTGGAGTTTTAGTTCAGGGGTGTACCAAGGTTGCTTAGTTTTGGTGGGGGGTAGGATCTCTTTTGTTATTAGAGGGCAAAGTTCATTGGCTGTGTGTTTAGTGATGTGGTTCCATGAGGTGATGGCCGTTTGGGAGTCTGAGAGGTCAAGCTTTTTAAGGTTGTCAGTGAGGGTGTCAATAAGGTCATCTCTGGGACAGGCTTGCCTAAATTGTATGGTGGTTTTTGTGTTAGACTGCTTAGGGATGTTCTTGATGGTGCAGGAGGTTTTAATGAGAATATAGGCTTGATCAAAGTGAGTTGGTCTCTACCTTACATCTGTTGGATATTTGGAGATATTACTACACCCACAGATAGGGACTAGAAGTATTATTCGCCTCTGCACAAGTCGTATAGTATATTAGATTATTTTCTATGTACACCTAACTTTCTTGCTGGAACAGATTGCGCCATCCTCCCTTGTACCATTTCAGATCATAATTCTGTAGAACTCTTGCTTAGCACTGTTGATACTAGACCTCGTACTCCAATATGGAGGTTGAATACTTCTTTGCTGGGCATGTTGGAGTTTCTGGACTTAATTAAAAAGGCTGTGCAGGAATTTAATAAGTATAACCCTGAAACTGACTACTCTCCCATTCTTAGGTGGGAGACTTTTAAAGCTTATCTTAGGGGGCAAATAATTAGTTATGACAGCTTTATTCAACAACAAGAGAAAAGGAGAGTTGCTATGTTGATGGATGAGATTACAAAGCTGGAGGCTCAGCATAAAAGGGACTGTCAGAATGCAACATATAAAAAGTTTGAGCACACCTGACAAGAGCTTTGCTCCCTGGAGTGGAAACAACAAAAATTGAGCAGGCTCTTAAATTTACCAAATTTAACTATGAACATGGAGATAGGGCTGGGATTCTGTTAGCAAGGGCGGTGAAGAAGAGACAGGGGAAATCACATATTGCGATTTTTCGCACTCCACAGGGTTCAAAAACGTTTGACCCATGTAAAATAGATCACCTAATAATGCAGTACTTTTCTAACTTATATTCGGATTCTGCTTGGAAGGATGTTGTGGCTATTCAGGCCTTTTTGAATAGTATAGACCTACCTGAGTTAGGTGAGGCCCAGAAAGAGATGTTAGCTGAGCCTATTACTCTCTTGGAAATCCAGTTGGTTATTCAGACTGTCCCAGACGAGAAGTGCCCGGATCCCAATGGCTATCACACAGATTTCTACAAGAAATATCTGGAGGACATAGCCCCTTTTTTGTTGTCTTTATATAATGGGTTGGACTGCTGGATTCTTCTTTAGGGGAGTTGGGCAATGCGACTATTTCTCTTGTTTACAAAACTGAGAAGGACCCAGTTGAGTGTAGATCCTACCGTCCAATACCATTATTAAATTCGGACTTGAAAATATTGGCTAAAATTATGCGCTTCGCTTATAAAGTGTATTTCCCTTTTTAGTCCATCATGACCAGACAGGGTTTGTTAAGGGACGTATATCCACTGCTAATACTAAAGGTTTATTTAATATAATAAGCCTGTTGCGACCGTCGGTCTTAGACGGCTTCGCTCCACCTATCTCTCACTTCTTACGGCTCCTCCCGCTCACCTCGGATTACTGGCTGCTGCGGCGTCTGTTTGCTGTCCTCTCCGGCGTCCCCGGACCAGCTTTGGTGCTGCCTCCCGCCATGCTCCTCCAAGGTACCTTAGGGCGCACGCTCGCACACCGCCCTCATCTTTATTTCCACGTTGGCGCGAACCTCAGAGGCGTCCCCCTGATATGATGTCACACTGCCGGATATTTAAGCCTACAGTATTTGCTAGCTCATCGAGTTAGCAACGGAAACCTTAAGGATGGGATTCACTCTCCGTACCGAAGCTGCTCTGCCACTTCAGTGTTATCTGGAACTCTAGCGGGTTGCTAGCGGGGTACCCGCTCCTTGGGGGCCTCTTCTGCTTCTTACAGGTGCTATCAGGAAACCGGTACTCGCTCCTCGAGGGCCCATGTTCCCTGAGTCGCTGCCTGCATCTTCAAACCTTTCTACTTGGAGGACTTCACTAACAGTTTCCATTTGTGAGTACAACTACCATCTATTCCACAGTACTGCTTCACTGGAACCAGGTACTCGCTCCTCGAGGACCTGCCCTCTGTTCCGGTGCCAGACCTCTCGTCTAGTGGAATCTCTGTTACTGCTACGTGAGTACAATACAATTGAGTCTCTCTGCTCTAAGGGTTCAAGTACTCGCTCCTCGAGGGCCTGCTCTCCCTGTCTCAGAGCTTCTCCTAACTCTACCTGGGTCTCTGAATGCTTCTCATTGTGTACTCATAACTCTCAGTCTCTTTCCACTACAGCACAGCCTAGCAGAGGATTCGTTTGAAGCAGGAGTGTAGTGCGATCTAGATAGAATGTAAGTGCACTATTACAGTCCAAGGAGTGAAAAACCCTCTCGCTTTCGTGAGAGAGAGGTGTTGGGAAAGTGGGCAGAGTATATTCTGAGTAAGATGAGATGCAATGTCTACCTTAAGAAGGATATGACGTTGAAAATGTAAAACCACTCGGTCACGGAGGAACACAGGGTCGGGTGAGCATGTAACAAGGTGTGTAACTCACTGACCCTGTTTGTAGAAGTGATGTCTATGAGGGAAAGAGTTCCCCATGGCAGACTGTTAAGAATGGAAAGGCTTGAACGGAGAACGTATGAGTCTTATAAGCACGAATTATATGTCCCATTCCGTGACTAGTGAAAACAGAGGCGGCTTGATCAGTGGATAATTCATGGTAAGCTGACTCAGAAGGGGTTGACCGTTAAACGGTATCCCCACTCCCAAGTGGTACGCCAATTGGAACCGAGGTATACCCATGTGAAGGATGTCTGGGGAGCAGAATCCGAGGGAGTAAGAAAAAAGAGTGGTGTAGAAAAAAGAAAAAGCGTAAAACCCTTTTGTAAGTGACATGGTACATCTTGCCATTTTGAATGGTAGGGTTTGGGTGTGGAAGGGTTTTTGTGACGCTACCAGTACCTGAGAACATCAGTGAGTCTATGATATGAGACTGACTTGTGAGAAGGCGAATTGGTTACTGGTGTGATAGACCGAGAAGTATGGGAAGCATACTGATCTCGGCCAAGATGTGGGTCTGAGGAACAGGGAACCCCGTCCCATTTCAACATTGGCTATGAGAGGCAGCAGAAGAGACACATATAAGAGGGCCTTAATGGAACAAAGGCGCCTATGGGAATGCATTGGAAACATGTGTAGGGAGGAGAATCCGTGCACTGTATGGTTCGATGCGAACGCAGAGGGCAAGTTAGGTTGACCTCGGCGCTAGAAGATTTCTTTCACTACACATGTAGTCCGAGACCATTCAAGAGGATGGAAACCTATATGGAGAAGATTTGTTAGTGCGTTCAGTAAGTCTGTCAGATAAGTGGCTCGAGGATGCATGGAGCGAACAAGGGCCAAGGGTAGAGCTGCGGAGCTTCCTAGCAGAGCAGCTAAGAGGTTGTGTGTGCTTGTGTGTTGGAAATACCACAATGTTACTATGCTGTCTGTATGCACAAAGGTTTGCTGCATAGGCAGTATTGGAAGGCATAAGGGCATAACTCATGGCTACAAGCTCCAGGAAGTTCATGTGAAACTGTGCCTGGAGTGGAATAGACGCATATTGGGTTGAAATATTGGGTTGAGTAAATGCGAGCATTAGCAGGAGCAGACTAGGTTTTTGTTCTAGATCTGCAATATGGATGAGGGACGAAAGCGGTTGAACAGCTTAGACCCCTTGTTAATAAATTTTCACTGAACCTAACCCATAGCAATTTTGGATCTATGAGGAAAGTGCATAGTGAAAAAACCCCATGGCCCAACAATGAAAGAATTGAGGGGCTGCAGTTATGGAATATGCGTGCAGGGACATATAGGAATTTGTTAGAATGTCTGCGCAATTGCTGGACAGGAAGGTCGTTGTGACTGTGGTGTCCAGAAGTGTTCTATAAGGGATTTATGGCAGTGACAGCAATCCCAGGTAGTAGATTTATAGTGAGTCATGAAGAAGTTAGAGCTCCTTGCTTGGATTGACTGTGGTTACGCAGCTGTCCATGCAAGGAAAAGCGTGAATGATGTTGTACTCCGTAGAGAAACAGCAGTCACTGATAGTGATATAATGAAATACCCCAGTTGCCGAAGCTGGTGCAACCGGCAGAGCTTGACTCACCATGAAGCTCATAGAAAGATTAGAGGCAATCTACTTACTGCGATATGGAAGCATGGTGATGAGAGATACCATTTTACCTGTGCCTTCTGAAGAAAGTTGGTATTTCTGAGGTCCAGGATGGGTGGAGAGTAACTACTTTCTGTTGTAAGAAAAAATAGTGAAATTAAAACTCCCCAACCCCCCTCCCTCCTGCACTTTGTAGTGTCCAGGGGTGGTACAGAGTGGGGTGGCCGCTCTGACATCCAGCAAGTTGAGAGACCCAGAGGTGTCCAACTGGCGGGGTTGATGTAACCTGGATATCATGTAACCTCCCAAGGGAGCGTGAGCGGTAAAGTCTTACCCGCATTTCTGTGTGCTGTACAAGAAAACGTCGAGACCTGTCACCAGGTTTCGAGGTGGACTTGCACTTGAGGCAGTATTTGCTGGATCTCGTGTTTAGCAGATCAGCGAATCCATCTGGAACTTTGGTCCTGAATTAGGAACCAGAAGCCAGAGTATTAATCAGTACAGGGTCCCGTTGCTGACAACAGGAGGATGTCCTGATGCAATCCCAAATAAATGGTAGAGAGGTTCTCTTGGTATGGTGTCTGACATAGCTGGCAATAGCGATATGTGACACTAATACGGTTCTTGGAAGACAGATGACCTAGCACCTTTCAAACCATGTGGCTCAAATTAGAGAACAGATCTCAATGGGAATGCCACTGAAGCGGAATTAGAGTACTTACCATCCGACTTGGATCGCCGAAGGACGAGCCGGTGAAGATTGATGGCTCCGTGGATTTCAGGAGTCATCGAGGGGTAGCCTGTCGGACGTAATGTCCGTCTCAACTCTGAAACCTGGCATGGTAGTGCAGGTATAGAGGAGACAGGCTGAGTGTGGCTGGCGCTACCACAGTAATTTGTGGAGGGCCACAATCCCGTACCGATGTTGGTGGGGCATGCCTCGGGTACAGGGGAGCCATTATGACTCATGAACCCGGCCCTCGTTGCAGCGGCTCGATGTGTCGTGACACCAGTCCAGAATTCTTCGGAACTCATTCCGGTGTTTCTGGAGCACCAAGGACTGCCAGCACTGTGCAGAACAGTGGCGATGGCAGTGGTGATGTTGCTCGGCCCGGGCATTCTCCAGCACCGAGAAGGATAGCACCGATGTGCTGGATGGCGTCGGTGGCGGTCGGTCACTGTGCCAAGGACAATGAGTGCCACGGTGCTCAGCCCGGTCTTTCCCCAGCGCCGAGGTGGATGCCCTTGCTGTCTTGGATGGTGAATGTTGACAGACTGTCAGCATGCCTGCACTGCTCCTAGCACTATGTAGTGTCATAGGCTAATACGGGGCTTTAATAAGAACCCAAAGCATGGAGCACTGTGTTTAGGCGAGGGCATTACGTGGAGGTGCTATGTTGGTATTGACGGTGTCGATGGCGGCCGAAGCAGCCTCGAGGGCATCGTCAAAAATATATATATGAAAAACGTCGATGACCCGGGCAGAGCAAGGATAACAGTGATGAAAGCACTGATGGCATCGGCGTAGGTATCTATGGAAACGATGTGGCATTGAGAAATTGAAAAACATCATTGGCATCGGAAAAATGATGCCGGCATCGACGGAGTCAATGACCGCATTGATAGGAATGTCGAAGACATCAATGGAAACAACGTGGGCGTCAACGGCATCGATGAATGGAGGCGGGCACCGACGGCATCGGTGGCATCGATGGGATTGACTTGGGCACCAATGGCATCCATGGTACCAGCATGGGCATCGATGGCACCGACATTGGCATCGACACCACCAATGGCATCGACCTGGGCATCGATGGAATTGACCTGGGCATCGACCCAGGCATCAATGCCATCGATCCAGGCATCGATGCCACCGATGGAATCAACCTGGGTATCGATGGAATCAACGGAATCGAGGATGGCATTGATGGAAGTGTCCTGGGCATTGATGACATCAATAAAATAAATGATGGCAACGATGGAAATGACCCTAGCATCGATGGCATCGACCCGGGTATCGATGGCACTGATGACACAAGGGTGTGCATCGATGGCATCCATCCAAGCAATGATGGCATCGATGAAACCCAGGGAAAAATAAGTGCCATGGATGAAAAACATGGATGGCACTGATAGAATCGATGCAGGGAACGATGGCATCAATGTACTGCGGGGGAGGGGTACCAATGGCATCGAAGAATGCAGGACAGTCTGGAAGGGGGTAGCGATGGGGGCATCGACTGCGCGAGGGTACCGAGAAAATCGAAGGACCTGGATTCGACAGAGGCCCTGGCGGCAACGGAAACCATGGAAGTCCCTATCCCACTAGCGCTAATAACCAGGCAGAGTGTCACAGAGGGACACTCGCAGGCTATGTGTGGCTAACTATGAAAACATAGGGAGAGGGAAGGCCGCAGTCGGTTGGCAGGCCAGGGAGGTGACAGGAACCGACCGAAAAACAGGACATAGTACTCACCGAGCATCGAATAAATGTACACAAAGGGAGACCCGTGCAAGGAAAAAGTGTTGTGAAGTAAAAATTTAAGTGTTTCCATGAGGAAAAAGTTTAGAATTTCTCACCGAGCTCCTAACCGCTATGCTTACTGCAGAGCAGAAAAAAGAAGACTGAGGGAGACACCTGTGGTCACAGAGATAATTGCAGGCTGAGCATGCTCAGTGCGCCAGTGTCAGTCAAAGCTTTATAGAACCTTTGACAGAAAGGTTTTCCATACAGGGCTCCATCCTGTGATGCCACCCATATGTGAGGACTACCATCCTGCTTGTCCTGTGAGAACTATCGCTATCTTTTGGAAGCGGAACCCGTGCCTCGAGCATTGACGATGACAAGTTTGTCAGACATAGAAAGTCTCCAATATGCACTTAGACATGGATTGGGTCCACCAGTGGTAGCAGGGGCCTCTCCTTGCTCCCGACGCGCCCATCCCAGGTATACCGCCCTGTGCAACTGCACAGTTTGCACATCCAATCTTGCCAGGCCTGATTTCACCAGGCCCTAGAACACCAGTTCTATTACTATGACTACTATTAAACATGTATTTAGTGCTATAAGGTGTATGCAGCACTGTACAGATCCATATGTAGAGACCCCTGGGGTCTCCACTAGATAGCCCTAGCTCACAGCCATGGTTGGCCATTTAAAGGGACATACCATTCCAAATAGCACCTCCTCAGAGGCTTGCTAGAATGGCTAGTTTTTAGTTCATGATGGGGTAGCTAGGAGTTAGGAGTATGAGGCAGTGTGGATTTGCTTTTGGAAGGTCTGCTTCTAGCTGCCTAGATAAGGAAGGGAGACACTACCCTTCCAGGTCTTGGAGGGAAGAAAGGCATAGATAGTTGCTTTTATCCTTTTTGCTAATATTAAGATTTGTGCTGTTTTTCAACCTGTGCCTTCTGGGAGGAAGAAATCCCCTCTCTAGAAATGCCTGAGGGATCTGCATACCACTTCATCCCATTAAGAGGAGGTTGCAGAGACCCATGATAGAAAATCCAGTGTTTCTTCTTGACAAGATAAGTGTTTTGTTTTTTCATCTGTTTGGGAAGGAAGTCTTTTTCTGCCCGCTTCCTTACCCAGAGCTGGACTGTAATAACTGTTCCAGTAGAGGCCTTTCCTCCAGTCTATCTTTTGAAGAGGATGTTAAGGGAGAGGAGGATAAGAACATCTGGAAATACCCAAAGCAGGGCTTAATTTGTGGAGGAACAGGGTGGAAAGCAGGCACTTCTTTTCAGGCTTAAGAGGCAGAGCAGCAGGGGTGTTCTGCTCTGTCCCCTCCCCTTCATGCAGCCTGCATAGAAGAGGAAGAGCGAGGCTGAGTCTGAAGCACACAGAGACCAGCAGGCTTCTCTGCTCCCTAATCCAGCCCCTCCTCTCTGGTTCCCCCTTAACACCACTTCTCCTCCTGTATGGCAGGGAGCAGAAGTGGAAAGGGTGATATTGAAGCAGATACTGCAGAGCAAAGAACAGACACAAAAAAGGGTTTGAATTAGCACAAGTCTGAAAGTTGTGAGCAGTAATGCCAATTATTAAGGCTTCAACCCTGGTCTTGATGAATGGCACTACTGCTCACAATTTTCAAATTTAAGCTAATTCAACCCCTTTTTGTATCCATTACCGAGGGCTTAATTTCTGGCAGAATAACCCAGAATGGTGCTCTGCCCCTTTTTTTTTTTCTGGGACTACAGAAAACGGAGCAGAGCCCCAGCCGTGTATATCAGTTTTGGCTCCTCTGAGGAAACAGAACAGATCCAGTAATTTCATGGATCACTAATGGCCCCCCTGGCCCATGGAGGAAACAGAACTGCTCACCCTGAGACAAGGGCAGCCATATGGCTTTGATTTGGGTGTGTGTATGAACGTGAGAGAGAGAGAGAGAGTTCACGTTTGGCCCTAGTCCCACCCCTTTGCACAGGTCAAACCTGGCCCTGGCCACACCCATCTCACCCTCTCCACAGCTCCACTTCCTTCCTGTCTATAAATGAAGCCCCGCCCCAATGGAGCTTCCAGGCCGGGACACAGAACACAGACAGGTTGGAATCTGGCAGTGCCATCTGGACATCAGGTACTGTAGGGCAGTGGTCCCCAACCTTTTTTGCACCAGGGACCGGCTTCAAGCAAGACCAGTTTTCCCATGGCCCGGCAAGGCGGGGTGGGGGTGGGGCAGGGGCGGGGTTATTTTTTACAATTTCCCAAACAACCAATAAAATATTTCAAAACAGCACATATATCAAATAACACACAATAATTAAAACTAATAAGGATTTTAAAAAGCCCCTGCTGTCCATACATGGGAGCTCTTGATTTCTAGTCACCCTGATATTGTCGAGGATTAGGAGGTTATCCTCTCTCTCACACATACTCACATGTCCATTCTCTCTCACACATACACTGTCACATACATACACATTCATGCTCTTATACCCTCTCTCAGGCTGTAAGATACTCTCTCCCCATCCACACTCCCCCCCCCCCCCCCACACACACACACTCTTACTCCCCTGGATTTTCTCATACACACTCATGCTCTCACTCTCACTGGCTCCCTCACAACCTCAGAGCCTCTCTCATTCCTCTGCTGCCACTGTCACTGCTGCCGCGTGGCTATTGGGGAGGTGCTGATTGCTGCTACTGGCACTGAAGCCCATTCTGCTGCCTCGTACATTGTGAGATCCGCATAGAGAAAGTGTTACTCTTGCACATTCCCAAAGATTACATGTGCCAATCAGTAAAAAGTAATTTATTTTTTTTACATCTGCTATCTGATCTTAGTTTTCTAATTGGTTGGTCACAGGCTTTTTTTTCCCACCTTCCCTTTATTTTTTTGCCAATTCCTTTTATTTTGCCTTTTTTTCTATTTCTTTTCTCTACATCTGTCTTCTTCCCTCAAACACACAGCAGGTTCTCATTCTCACATGCTTTCTCTCTCTCTCTCTCACACACACACACACAGGCTCTCACTCTCACAT
This sequence comes from Rhinatrema bivittatum, assembly GCF_901001135.1. Classification (NCBI taxonomy): domain Eukaryota; kingdom Metazoa; phylum Chordata; class Amphibia; order Gymnophiona; family Rhinatrematidae; genus Rhinatrema; species Rhinatrema bivittatum. The sequence goes on along the minus strand of NC_042618.1, from coordinate 38,939,051 downwards.
GCTCTCTCTCATACAATCATTCATACACACAGTCTCTCACTGGCACATGCTGTCTGACTCACACACACAGGCTCTCTCTCACTCCCACAATCTGTCTCTCTCACACACACACACACAGAGGCTCTCACGTGCTTTCTCTGCAAACACACACAGTCTCTCCCACACACAATCTCTCAACTCATCTCATACACGCACACATACACACTCTACAGGCCCTCAGCCTCTCTCTCACCTCTGGGCCTCTTCTTTACGGGTCGCCATAGGATGGGCTCTGCAGTGGCCCTGGTCTTCTCGGGCCGTGCTGCTCCACTTCTGCACGTGGCTGAAGCTCCTCCTCCTTCCTGCCCGCGGCTCCGGCAACATTTTTCTTCTGGGGCAGGAAGTAGGAGGAGCACCTGCAGTGGCTGATGCTCCTCCTTCCTGCCCGTGCGGCTCCGGCAACATAGCTCAGCTACGACGCACTAATCGGCTTTTCGGGTCGTGGGTTTGGAGGAGGCGGGTCTCCAACTTCACTCCGCCTCCCCGCAGCAACGGCAGCCAATGAACGGCAGCTGGGGAGAACGGTGCCGCAGACCGGCAAAAAAAAACCCCAACGGCCCGGTACTGGTCCGTGAAGCGGTGGTTGGGGACCCCTGCTGTAGGAAAGGGGACATCCATCATGGTTAGGATACCTCAGTCACCTTGGGACACATCTTCACTCCACCCCATGGAATATACTCAAGTTTCAAGTTCCAGTGCCAAGGGACACTTCCACAAAGGGAGATGCATCTTAAACCTGTATTCCCTTTTGACTAAAGAATCTGGATGTAACTGGACACTTTATTATTTGCTACTAATGATTGTTTTTAAACCAGTCATAGTAAACTTTAATTTGAATACCCAACCAGCGAGTCCAGCCTGTTTTGTCACGGTACCTATCCTGAAGAGCTATGGTAACTCAAACATTCACCTTTGCCTTGGGCCTAGGAGGTTATCCTTTCCCCCAAAACAAAGATCCCACCCCTTGGGACAAGAAGAGGGGGAAAGAGACTGTGGAGTTAGCCCCATTTAAGAAATACTTTTATGGCCCTTTGGGATTTAGCTTATCCTTAAAAAAAAGGGTTACACAACATAAAAGAGAGAGTCCTTGCTTAATGGTCAATCTAGGAAAGACAGAAAAGACAAATAATTATTTGGGGAGAATGAGATAAAACATTTAAAGTCTCAAAGGTAGATTAATAGGTGCAGTTTAATTGAAGATAGGGGCCAGTTTATCTCATTATCAGGCATTCTGTGAAGTTAACGCAAAATTCTGCAAAAATAACCCATTCTTGGTGCATCTGTAGCACACTTCCTATTGGGAAAACAAAACAAATTGTACTGCTACAGATCCCTAGACAGAAACGACATGTTATCAGCCTACCTCACCTCCCTCACTCACATAGAACACAGACAGATCCTCACCACATACAGGCTAAGGGGCCGCAAATTACAAGTAGAAATCTGCAAACAAAAAAATGAAGATTCTACCACCCATTCCAGCCTCATCCCCCTTCCCTGCAGCTGCTCCAGCCTGGGAAGAGAGAGGAGAGCAAGGGGGAAACAACGGGATGAGAGGAGTTGAATTAGGGGACAGAGTAGCTCTTCTCTGTTCTATCTGTTGCAGCCTCAACCTCTTCCTTCCTGTTTGCTGCACCACAGGCTAAAACCTGGGAACAAAGCTGAAAGCTCAGGGCCTTTCAGAAGTGTAGACAAAACCACTTTAAAAAAAATATAAAACCTAAAGCACAAAAATAAATAAAGCCATGGCGAAAAGCCATTTATTAGTGCATGGGAAAGAAGTGAAGACAAAAAGATGATGGCTCTGTGAGTTTGTGTAGATGTGAGGACATTGTTTTGCTGTAACTGCCGCTATTGTTTGCACACCCGAAAAGCTATTCTCCTAGGCAAATGTCTAGTTTGCTTAATGGTAAATTCCATTAAATTCCAGAGCTGCCAGTACTACAGGGAAGATATAATCTATACATTTAAATGGCTAGTGTAAACCTTCATAAGATGAGGCCCATTTTTTACACTAATACAAGAGCCCCACATATTCCAGTACTTGCTATCTTGAATTCCTAATTTCCTTTATCTAAGAAGAACACCTAAGAACTTCCTGTGCACTCAACACAGGAAAACACACCTGAGCTTTATATTCTATTTTCACCATGCAGTAATTAGGTAACCAATAAACTTGGAAAATATGAACAGGAAATCAGATAACAGCTGACTTTTCCAAGGTCTCATTTTCACCAAAGATAGAGCAAAATAATCACAGCACAGGATCCCAAGCCTCAGCAGTGCCCGTTACCCAGCTGGCTATTTACCATTCAGGGTCAAGCAGATCACAGTCCTAGATTACATTAAACAATCTGCAGAAAGATCAGGAATAAAATAATCAAGCCCATGCTATAGACATGAGAAAACTAATCCAGCAGAACATGCTGCGGCACCTGAATGGGGGAGCCATAATGAGGAAATCCATGTGTCCCTGTCTGAAATGTGTTGGCCTATGCCAGCACCAGTTGGCAGCCAGAGATTTTACATTTGGGATATCACTCGGGAGGACTGCCACACAAGCTCTTCATCCCTCTTGCCAGAACTGCCGAGCACAAGGAGGGGAGCGGGGGCCAGACATGTACATGTAATGTAAATGAAAATGTGAACAGGACCCTCATTGTGTATTCGATGGCCTTCCCGGGACGCTGCAGTCCCTTCTCCCCTGTAGTGAATCTGAGAGCCCCAGCCACTGCTGCTAGGCTCCCTGTCTTCCCATCCTCCTGCTGCATGCAGCTCATTAATCTAAAAGCATAGGCAGATGAACAAGCCATAAGCCTCCTTTAAATTGCTGTCTGCTTGTCATTTGCCCCAGGTGGCAACTTCTCTGGGGGTGGGGTGATGAAATAGAAGCCCTTACTAATTGATATGGCTGCATGTAAAAATAAACTTATTGTGGCATAGAACAAAGGGTATAAAACATGAAATGCAACATTTTTATATTCTTTGTTTCACTGCTCAAAGCGCGTGAGGATAATGCAATAAGTATTATTTCAGCAGGGGTTGCTGGGATCAGTGTTTTATTTTGTTATTCTGGAGGATTAAAACATCATATTTTGATATCTTCCAAAGGACACATAGGCATGGCCTTTTCACGTGTCGCTTCGGGAGGGAAGATTAATTGACTGACATAATAGTCTTTGTCATTTAATAGAGAAAAAAATAATAATAATGAGTGTTATGGCAAGGTGGGATTCCCGAGTTTGTATACAGACAAAGCCACATTCACATTTTTTTTTTGCCAGCTGGGAGGCACGCAGTTTAGGAAAGGAGGCAGAGCCTGGGCCAGCGGAATGTTCCGCGCGCAAGAGGGGGGAGGGGAAGGAGCAGCAGGCTGCAGTATCCCTTCAACACGGCTACTCAGCTCCCTGGCAGACAGAAAGAGGATCCTCTACTTCCCAGGCCGGACATGAGACTTACAGAGGTGCAAACTGCAGGGGGGGGCCTACAACAAGGTTATTAACTCGCCCACTAGTGGATGACTCTGGCTCAAAAGGGGATCTGCCATCGGTTTCCGGCGGAACTACTCTGAAAATGTCCTTTGGTTTCTGGGGCCGACGGCCTCTTGACTCCCTCCCCTGTCTGTTGTATGGCGGATGACAGACTGACTCCCACTTGGTGGTTAGGGCGCACAGGTTGGGGGCAGAGCACACAACTGCAACCTGGGAGACTGAGTTAATTCCCCTAGGTGCTGTGGCAGCCTTCAGCGGGCCCCTCTGCCATGTAAACCCTTGAGGCCAGAGACTTTGCAGCTTATTTTGATTTGTGTTTTGTACCTGGCAGTTTTCTCTTGCTCCTTTGGGATTCTGTCTCAGTTGCATTCCGCCTCCACCAAGGACTACAGCACCAGCCTTCATTTGCAACTCTCCAGAAGTTTTTTTCCCCTCTCCTTTTTAACCCCTTTCCCAGCTAGCTCAGCTACCACAGCAGCAATCAGATAGAAGCCACAGGCTACCTCCCTCCAGAATCGGGTATGTTTACAATCAGTGACAGGGACTTCCCCACCCCAGGGGGCCAGAGACCTCAGAAAATAAAGGCAAACTTTGGGGAACACCAGCCCAGTTTCTGGAGTGCATCTGTAGTCACATGTCATGTTTCCTGCTGTTGAGGGTCGATTTCAACTAACTACATCTGACTTACTGCCCCCTCCTTAAATTAGTTGACAGTTATAGCCCCATTACTTTATCTGCTTTTAGCTTTGCTAGTTCCTCTTCTGAAAATAATTTGAGGTCTAACTCACTTCTAGTCCTATTTGTGGCAGGTTTCAGTGATCCTATTCCAAACCCTTCTATGAAAACTGAAAAGAAATATTTGTTAAGCAATTCCACTTTCTCCTCATCAGTCTCTCTACTCTCCCCCCTTCAGCTTTTAACGCACTTCCTCCTGTTACTAACATTTCTTAAAAAGTCTTGTCCTCCTGTTTTACCTTATTAGCTAATTTTCCTTAGTTTGCATCTTTGTTCTGAATACTTTCCTGTAAGAATCCATTGTCAAGTGCTCCTCCGGCCTGCAGGTGGTGCTGTGAGCTACTTAAACTGTCTGTCTAGTCCTCCCAGCTCTGTGTTCCTCACTTCCCCCAACAGACCATCTTGTTTTCTTTATAGACCTGTACTTATCTGAGGGAATCTTAGAAGTCATTTGCCAGAGGTTGTCCTACTTTCTAGTCCTTCTGACTCTGCTTCTGTTTCCAGAAGACTGCAATTTTGTCAACTTTTCATTGGAGTTTCTTCATCTGGCACTCCTGTTGTTCTTCTTCTTGGCCTCCTGGACAGTTCCTGCCCTGTATCAGGCCTCACACTCCTTGTCCGTGTCATGGGCTACCCCATTTCTCATGCCTCACTGGCCACCAGCACTGGAGGGCTCAACCCAAAGGGAAGGTGGCTGGCCTAGTGAGAAGTCCATCTACCGTCACTGGCCTGGATTCAACTTCCCTGGGACTAGGCCACTCACTTCTGGGGCTACCCGCAGGACTCGCCCCCCACCAGGGGTGGATTGGCCTATCGGGGGATCGGGCATCCCCCGGTGGGCCAATCGCTCCACGTGGTCTGCTGTGCGCTGCCGTGACAGAGCCGCGTTCGGCAGACCACGTGATGTGTCCTGGGCCGGCCTGGGTGGCAAATACCCGTGCCGGTCCGACATCGTGAATCTGCCGCTGCCCCCCGTCCCCGTTTTCACAGGTTTAATCATTCTGCGAAGAAAGATGAATCCAGGCCAAAGTTTGATAGATAAATGGAACCTAGATATAGGTTCTAGCTATGAGGTTCAGGATTGGAAAAATTTCTGTCTGTAATAGAATGTGCAGAGCTAATGATTAAGCTGCTGCATTGAACCTATTATACCTCTACTCCTTTTGCTAAAATGTCTGCGAATTCTGATCCTGCATGTTGGCGAAGGTGCGGCGACCAAGGCTCACATGTACATAGGTGGTGGTTTTGCTCAGAAGTCTATATTTTCTGGGAGAATGTTACTCACAAAATCTCCGATATTACTGACCCAATTCATACCTCACCCTGACTTGGTCGGTTGGGCATGTGGGAAAATTCACTTGTTCCTAAACCTAAAAGAAAGCTGGTTGCCCACCTGCTCTTAACAGCTAGGGTCACGATAGCAATGTTTTGCAAACGTACCCCAAATATTGCTTATTGGAAAATTCAGTGTTGGCAGATAGCTGACCTTGAGTTGCTTCATTATATTTCCAAAGGGGAGCATTCCAAATATGATAGTATCTGGGGTTGTTACAGTGCTTACTACAACCTGAATTAATAGCCATTTAAAGATTTTTACCTACTTTTGGTTTTTGTATACCTGATGCTAAGACATATGTGCTGTTGTGCTGAGCCTTTTATCTGCTTTTTTTTAACAATGTATTCCTATTGTTCTTTTTACATTGTATGCACTTTGTATGCCAAAAAATCTTTAATAAAGTTTAAAAAAAAAATAACCAGTTCAGCGCAAAACAAATTTAAAGTCCACAGCAGGAAGAACAATATCTCAGATAGAAAGATTCACAATTCCAAAATCCCTTCCTGGAATCCAGACTTCATCTTGAATTTTTCCAGTTTACTCCCAGCCTTGGCAGAGATGGCCCAAGAAACTTGAAGTTTCCTATTCCTTGCACTGGAGCTCTAAGACAGGAATATGGCCTCGTGTTCTGCTGGCCCCCTGCATAGTTCCTGCTCACTTGCTCCCACTTCCATACTTCCTCAGTACTTCTCTGAGTATCATAGTAATTACAGCAGATAAAGACCAAACGGTCCATCCAGTCTGCCCAGCAAACTTCGTAAGGTTGTAACTGGCGTTCCATGCAGGTTACCCCCATGCCTTCTGTTAAGGGTAGTAACTGCTCTTCTGTGCAGGTTGCCGCCATTCTCAAATCTCCAACAAAAAAATCTCCATGCTTTGCCTTGTGAGAAGCATTTTTATAACCCCACCAGAGATCCAATCCTGTTTAGTGGAAGAACCACCTTGTCATTCAGATACTTTCACATACACCCACTGAACTTCCTTTGAACACTGTTAGCTAGAAGATCCCCATTTTATAAAACAGGAAACCTCTTCAAAATGCATCTGACCCATTGATGAACCCTCCAAGCTGGAAGATTCTACATTTTAACACATAAACCACACTCTAGTGGTCAATCAGGGTTCACATTCTTTGGAAGTATGACTGTGTGTAGAGCGGACATGATTGTGAGGGATTGTGTATGGGGGGGGGGGGGTTGTATGTATTGTGATTGTATGTAAGCTGAATGTGTGTGAAGGGGTTGTGTGCATGGGTGTATCTAGAGGGTATGGGTGTGTATGTATACATGGGATGTAAGTGGGGGGTTATAGGGTGTGTGTTGGGGATGGGTATTTGAGTAGATTTGGGTGTGGGGCTTTTGGGGATATTGTGTATGTAAGGGATGTGGGTGTTTTGGGGGCTATGGATGTGTGTGTAGGTGGGGGTGTAAGTGTATGTGTATGTCTGAGAGTGTGTGTGTTGGGGGAGTGAATTGAGAAGCTACACAATTTATTTTCCTGGTCTCTGGGGGGGGGGGGGGAGTGTGGATGTGCTGGGTTTGGGGGGCAGGATGTATGGGGGAATGTGGAAGGATGTAGAAATGTGTGGGAATGTTTCTATGTGTGGTGGGTAGGTGTCAGGGTGGTGTGTGTAGGAGTGTGCATGTTCAGAGTGTGGGGTGTGTGTATGGGAGAGGTATGTGTGCATGCACGTGTGCAAGAATGTGTATGGATGGCAGTGATTGTGTGTGGGGAGTACTTTAGAAGCACCTTTTTGTGCCATCAGTTGCTTCAGTTACTTTCTCTGTTTCTGTCCCTCTCTGCCTGCATTACTCTGCCCCAAACAGATGGGGGGGGGGGGGGGGCAGGGTGGTATTTGGAATGGAGCAGTGGTCAGCATTCTAACAGTTTCTCAGAGAAAGCAATGAAGTTTTTTTGGAGGACTGGCTCTCTGATCTGATGTTTCTGGATTTCAAAATTGTCCTGAGGTAGTCACATTTTCTTCCTGCATGCCAAATTTGGTGAATTTCCATCCTTTTATTTCGAGAGTTATTGTGTCTACAGATGGACATGCATCCCGCCGTTTACATAATTCTTTCCAACATTCTGGGTTGGAAAGCATAAAAAGCAAGAGAGGCTCCTTCAAGCTAAATTCCTCAACTGACTGCATCCCCTGACCTCTTTATCTCTGCACAGCATGGCCTCCCTCAAGTGGGCAGATCACAAATCGTTCCAGGGCAGACCGCAGGGAAATGGGCATTTTCCCCAAATATAAACATCTGTCATAATGCAGCCACAGCGATCCAATTTATAGGTGCTTTCCCAGAAGATGGCAGGTGCTGCTGCTGGTGAATGTCACTGCTCACACTTTCGCATAGCCGACATAACTTCCTCTCGTGTCTTACTTCAGCCATCTGACAGTGCTCGCACACGTCACGTGGTTAAGAGGCAGCAATGGCAGCGCAGATCAGCTTACTAAACCGCCAACAACTGTTCACCACGTTTAGCAAAGAGCTGCTTTTTGCTACTAAGGGAGAAGACTGGCAAAAAAAAAAAAAAAATATATATATATATATATATCATAAATCTTGTCAGTTCTGGATTTCCCCTTACCAGTGAATCTCTACGACCTAGTCGCTGGGAGATGACCTTCAGGGTTCCCCATGAATACGGAGGCAAAGAATTCATTATTCCCTCCTCCTGCTGCATGTATCTGACCTGTCCCGCTGATTATTAAGAGACTACGGTGGACTCTTGATAGCCCGGGGCTGCTCAGCTTTTGATGAATTTTAATGACCCCCTTTGTCTTCCATTCGGGAAGTTCTATTTTTATATTGCCCTTCACAAGTTGCACCGACTCCTTGGCTTGTCATCTCTCTTGCACCTCTCTCTTTTCTCCCTCCTGTCTGCCTGCTGGGTTGTGTATTAGGGCTGTTCCGGTACACTGCCAGGGGAAGCGAGGAGACTGCAGCTCTCCGCCAAGCCTGTTCGTGTCAGCTCAGGAAGCTGCTGAGTTGTGCACTTGCACGATGTCAGCTGATGTTACTTACCCTCGCTGCCTTTCTTCAACAAGGCACACGGCCCCACCATTTCTTTGGACAAATGAGAATTACCCTGATGTTGAATTCTTCCTGTGGGCAAATTCTGTTCCCTGGCAAGTTTCCATACAGGGCAGGATCAGGGCTGCTGGAGCTCTCTGGGGTTTTGGGGGGAGGGGGCGGAGGAATTCACAGCAGCTCTTACTTCATTCCCAACTAAACATGAGTCCCCGGCAGCAAAGTATTGACGATGATGAGGGGAAAAAGGTGAAGAGAAGGACAGAACACCTCTTCTATGAGGCGTGAGCTTTGCAAAGGAAGAGCTGTACTGATCTCCTGTGGCCTCTGGGAGTTGCTCCATTACTAAATGCTTTCTGCAGATCAGCAACAAACCAGAGAAATGATGAGGAAAGGAGTAAGTCAGATTTCATTAAACCAATCACTGAGCAAAAAGTAGAATAAATAAAATAATAAAACACACACACGATTATATGGATGCGCATATATATATAAAATCATAAAACAAAAAAATGCAACACTATTAACCCCAGCTAGTCTGCACTTTGCAACCCTTTTCAATTAATGACTCCTGAATATGAAGACAGCTGCAGCATTTTCACAGGATTCAAAGTGAAAATGTGTGTCTGCTACACATGCTTAACAAGGGAGGTGAGTGGGAGGTAAGCTGCATATACTCGGCTCAGCTTGAAAGAAGGCAAGAGAGAGAGAGAGACAGAAATCTGCAGTTTGGGGCATCTGTAACGTCTGTGGCAAGCTCGCCTTCACAGGTGAAGCTTCTGCCATGGTCAAGTCAAGTTGCTCAGTACTGGCAGGAGGAAGCAGGGCTGCTGTAACTTAAAACTTCCCCCATTGTCCTTCACACCATAGCAGAGAAGACCGGACAGTAATTGTTCTCTGTGTCCCGGCACAGTGGGGTATGGACTGACAAAGCCTTGCAGAAACGTCTGAGGCTGTCGCCCAGAGCTGGACGATAATGGGCGTCTGAGAAGAAAGCCGGAGCAGTCGGTTCGGTCGGTGCCTGGAGTGGCTGCTTATGCTCATAGCACTGTCTGAACGAAATGAGGTTCCGAGCAAACTCCAGTCCACAGCGCCTTTCGGAGCCCCTGCCGGCCAACCGAGCCACAAACAGATTGCAAAGCACAGGCAGGTGAAGGGAGCACCCGAGGAGGAGAAAGGACAGAAAACGACCAAAATACTGAATGAGCCAGGAAGAAAATGACAGCTGGGGGGTGTCTAGCTCGGTTACTGGCATTTAACAGAACAGCAGCCCAGACAATGCCATTCACTTCTGGCTATCCGTGGCTCGCCGCATCCTCAGCATAATAATACGGAGGGTGCTCGGAGTTATTTCAGTGGTTGATATATTGTTATCTGTTGCCCTCTTTCACTAATTCGTCCTTTCCCAGAGGATCGGGCTGCATGCAATGCATCATTTGCACACCCAGCGAGAAGGCTGCAAGCACCTGCGTTCCAGGCGCCTCCCAGGCAGGGAACGTCATTGGTGCTGCACCCTACGCTATGGACTAAAAGCTTATCTGAACTTAGAGGAGCATGAAACTCTGAAATCACGACTGCTCACGTATTATTCATGCTTTATCCGGAGTGGGACTAGAGGGCGGGAAGAAAAAAAAAGCCATTTCTCTTTTTTACATAATGCCTTTCGGGAGTGCTTTACAAGCATTAGAGACAGTGTAACCAGGATACTGAAGAATGAGTGGTGTTATGCAGTAATGGAGCACTGTACAGTAAAAAAAAAAAAAGACACCAATTCTACTGGGCATGAATTTAAAGCAACACAAACAGAGAGAATGATACTGGGGAGTCAGTGCAGACAGTAAGAGAGAGCATCCGTTTAGGTAGGTGCGAAGGTGCCACTACACCAGGCCTGGTGGCTAATTATTTATTTTATTTATTTAAAAGTTTTTTTTATATACCGCACATAAGGGCACTTACGTGTCCGTCTAGGCGGTTTACAGACTTACATACATAATAAAAACAAAAGGGATTTACATACATGATAAAACAAAATAATACTTGTTAAGAGTAGCGGGCAGGAGAAGGGAGCAGGGTCAAGTGTGTAGCTTTCTCCCCGAGTTAGGGAAGCTGCCGGAGCCATTCACGGATCCAGCTGCCAGGATAGCACAGTGGCAGGTGGTTGCCAGTGAGCGTGGGGACTATGAAAAGCCACCAGGCTCCACTCCCACCTAAAGACGGCCCTGGATCATCCCAGCCAGTCCTAGCCAGCTGACAGCACAGGACTGAAGACAGAGATGACCTGAGGTCTACCAACAGGGTGCTTAGGACACTTTAGCCACTTAAGGGACCCCGGGCAAACTTTTGTGGACAAGTCCTCATTTATTTTTTTTTCCATATTGGCTGCCACCTACCCATTTTGACTGAACCCAGCATTTTCCTATTTTCCTTCTCCCCCCCATAAATCTGATGCTGCCAGCCCTTTGCTGTAGCTCTGTGCTGGTTGATGGGAGGGCAGTTACATGCTGCCTCTTCCTTTCGGCCCATGCTGACCAATGCAAGAACAGCCCAAACTTCTTCTGGCCCAGTTTTCCCATGAAAGTGTGGCATAAAATAAGAGCATAAGAACAAAAGAATTGCCATTCTGGGTCCGACCAAGGGTCCATCAAGCCCAACATCCTGTTTCCAACAGTGGCCAATCCAAGCCACAAGTACCTGGCAAGTACCCAAACAGTAAATAAATATCAAGCTACTATTGCTTATTAATTAATAGCGGTTTATGGAATTTTCCTCTAGGAACTTATCCAAGCCTTTTTTAAACCCAGTTACACTAACTGCCATAACCACATCCTCTGGCAATGAATTCCAGAACTTAACTATGTGCTGAGTGAAAAAGAATTTTCTTCGATTGTTTTAAAAGAGCGACTTGTTAACTTCATGGAGTGCCCCCTAGTCCTTCTATTATTACTCCTGGGGGAATTCTGCACAAATACATTTAAAATTCTGCGCATAAAAAATATTAATTTTATGCACAAAAACTTAAAATTCTGCATTTATATTAGTCAAAATAACACAATTCACATGACAGTCCTTAAGTAACTACATTTTAAATTAATACAGAAAAAAGTTATTACTTAAAGATGCAGAATTTTAAATATTTTGAGCAGAATTTCCCTAATAAATTGACTGTAAGAGTGTCCCTTCTACTCTTTCTCCCTATTCCCCTGGCCACTTTGCCCTCGCAGGTCCCAACTCCTCCACCTGCCAGTATCTCTTCCCTCCATCTCTAGGCTCAGCCCCTTCCACTCTATCTCCACTCCCAGAGTTTGACTCCATTCTCAGTACTGCCCCTCACACAGGCTCCCTCCGTCCCTCCCTCTCTCACACACACGCTCCCTCTCTAATGCACATACACACACCCTCATACAGGCTCCCTCACTCTCTCACACACACACACACATCCCCTCATACAGGGTCCCTCTCTCTTGCATACACCCTCACACAGGCTACCTATATCTCTCTCTCTCACACATACACAATCCCTTCACACAGGCTAGCACCCTCACATACACAGGATCCCTTTTTCATGCACACCAGCTCCCATACCAGCTCCCAATCTCTCACCCATATACACACTCCTTAACAATCTCCTCATATAGGCTCCCTCTCTCTGGCACCCACAGTCAAACACCCCCTGCTCTCTCTCCCACACTCCTGCTCACCCCCTGCTCTTTCTCTCACCCCCTCCCCCTGCTCTCTCTCACCCCTCCTCATCTCTCATCCTCCCCTCCCCTTCTCACACTCCCTCCCCCTCCATTCCCTCACACCCCCTCCCCTCTCTCACCCCTCCCGCTCCTCTCACACACACACACACACATATACACCTCTCTACATACATTCATGCTTACTGGGGCCTTCATCTTTGCCGCGAGTGGAGTGCGTCTCGAGATATGCAGGGGCTTTCATGTTCGCCGCGACCGGCGCACCAGGGGCCTTCATCTTCACTGCGAATGGTACGCTTTGTTCGCGGCATGCCGGGGTATCTGCCATTTTCTGCACAGAATTTGGCAATTCTGTGCAGGGGGGAATTCTGCGCAAATTCTGTGCTCCGCAGTAGCACTGAATTCCCCCAGGACTATATTATGTGAGAGACTAAATAACTGATTTACATTAACCTGTTCAAGTCATTTCATGATTTTGTAGACCTCTATCATATCCCCCCTCAGTCGTCTCTTCTCCAAACTGAATAGTCCTAACTTCCTTATTCGTTCCTCATAGGGCAGCCATTCAATGCCCCTTATCATTTTGGTTGCCCTTCTCTGCACTATCTCCAATGCAACTATATCTTTTTTGAGATGCAGCAACCAGAATTGCACACAGTATTCAAGGTGCGGTCTCATCATGGAGCGATACAGAGGCATTATGACATCCATCATTATATTTGCCATTCCCTTCCTATTAATTCCTAACATTTTGTTTGCTTTTTTGATTGCCACAGCACACTGAGTTGATGATTTCAATGTGTTATCCACTATGACGCCTAGATCCCTTTCCTGGGTGGTAGCTCCTAATATGGAACCTAACATTGTGAAACTAAAGCAAGGGTTATTTTTCCCTATATGCAACACCTTGCACTTGTCCACACTAAATTTCATCAGCCATTTGGAAGCCCAATCTTCCAGTCTTGCAAAGACCTCCTGCAATTTATCACAATCCGCTTGAGATTTAACTACCCTGCATAATTTTGTGTCATCCACAAATGTGATCACCTCACTCATCGTACCCCATTCCAGAACATTTATAAATATATTAAAAAGCACCAGTCCAAGTACAGATCCCTGAGGCACTCTATTGTTTACCTTTTTCCTACTGTGAAAACTGTTACGAGAGCGACCTCCGGCAGCTGTTATGAACCAAGGGCTTGGAGGCCTTCAGCTATTGTTACGGGCACGGAGGTGCGGTCGTCTCTAAAGCAGGTGATGTGAGCCCTTGGGCCACGGCATGACTCAGGGAGGAGCCCCAAGACAAACCGCGGGAGGCGAGCTGGTGCGAGCACAGGTAACAAAGAACAGGACAAGGCTGAAGCGAAGACAAGGAGACAAGTTCTGACCCTCTACCGGACCTGCACACCCCAGGATGACCAATAACGCAATGTTGATCGATGAGCAGTCCTCCGACCGTTCCAAGCCCTTTCGGACCTGCCGCTGGGTATGGCAAGAGGCGGAAGGCCGGACTGAGGATGAGGGCAGACGGAGTCCTTAGAACACAGAAGACTTAGATGAGGACTGAAGCGAGGACACTGTAGACGAGGACTGAAGCGAGGACACTGTAGACGAAGGCTGAAGCGAGGACACTGTAGACGAAGGCAAGGACAAAGCACTGTAGACAAAGGCAAGGAGGTCAAAGCTCTGGGTCGAGACTGTGACGCAACGCGCCCTACACAGTCTACCCGCGGTACTGGTCGCGGACCACGCTGGGCTCGTAGCAGACTCTAGGAGAGATAATGGAAGCTGATACCGGAACATGATGAAGATATTGAAGAGGCCTGCACTGGGGCGCCCTACACAGTCCCCCATGGAACTGGTCGCGGACCACGTTGGCATGGAGCAGGGTCGAACAAAGTCTTGACATGGACAGACGTGAATTGCAATAGGCTCCGAAGACCGGGACAAGACTCAAGCACAGGATTTGATTCTCAAGGATTTACTTAGGACTGAAGCAGAAGTCTTCCGGAGAGTTGCAGTGCAGAGATGAAGATGGCCTTTGTACCGTGAGGCGCCCTACACCGCCCACCCGCGGGACTGGTCACGGACCACGACAACGGTATGCCAAGAACGAAACAACTGGAGACATGGACGAAGGACATCAGGAACATGAAGACAACTGGAGACCTTGTCGAAGGACATCAGGAACATGAAGACAAAGCCGTCAAAGCAGAAGAAGACCATGGAGGACCTGGACCAGGAAGAAGACACAGCCAACTGTGGAACCTGATCCGAAGGCCAGGAGTGACTGAAGAGGAACCCTTATATATGGCTGAAGCAGGAAGTTGTCATCAGGTGGAGCCCGGGGCATATCCAGCCGTGGGCCCTTTAAATGAAGTGAAGAGACGTGCGCTGGCACCTAAGAGGAAGCAGGAGAGAAGATGAAGCACCTTAGACAGCGGCGTCCCCCTGCTCGCTGACACAAACACAGGGAAAGGCAGGCTGGCTTCGGCACGGCCTCCAGGCTGCCTGACGAGGACCCCCATCGATGACATCGCGGCTCCCGCGGAGGCAGGCCAGCAGGCTCAGAAGCGGCCTCCAGTCCGTGGATGTCAGCGGGATGACAAGAGGGAACTCTGTGGCAGTACCATGCCACAGGGCGACGTCAGCAGCGGCGGGACCTCCAGGCCGCAGGGGATGGCGGCAGCGTTGGACTGCTTCAAAACTAAGGCAGGTAAGTGAGGAGTCTGCCCGCAGCATGCGGGCAAATTCACAACAAAAACAGATCATTTAATCCTAGTCTCTGTTTCCTGTCTATTAACCAGTTTGCAATCCACAAAAGGACATCGCCTCCTATCCCATGACTTTTTAGTTTTCTTAGAAGCCTGATGCGGTTCTTTGTCAAACGCCTTCTGAAAATCCAAATACACCACATCCACTGGTCACCTTTGTCCACATGTTTATTCACCCCTTCAAAAATATGTAGATTTGTGAGGCAAGACTTCCCTTGGGTAAATCCATGCTGGCTGTGTCCCATTAGACCATGTCTATCTAAATGTTTTGTGATTTTATTCTTTATAACAGTTTCCACTATTTTTCCTGCCACTGAAGTCAGGCTCACTGGTCTATAGTTTCCCAGATTACCCCTGAAGCCCTTTTTAAATATCGGGTTTACATTGGCCATCTTCCAATCTTCAGGTATAACGGATGTTTTTAATGATAGGTTGCAAATTAATTGAAATAGGTCTGAAATTTCATTTTTTAGTTCTTTCAGAGCCCTAGGGTGTATGCCATCTGGTCCAGGTGATTTACTACTCTTCATTTTGTCAATCGGGCCTACCACATCTTCCAGGGTCACCATGATTTGGTTCAGTTCATCTGAATCATTACCCTTGAAAACTGTCTTCCTTCTTCCAATAAGTGTGTGTTGGTTTTAGCATGGTGTTAATGGCCTTGCGTAATGGGCAAGGCCAAAGCAAGAATATTATTTATAGGGCTCCCTAGGCGAGCCTTCAGCCATATGCACAAAACCCTTCCCCCATTAGCTTTCAAGCTCACAGACCACCCCCCCCCCCCCCCCCCAAGATTTTGATAATTAAACTCAACAATCATTATGACCATACTACCACCCTTCCCAGAAAAATCCTGTAAAAATATATAACTGAACAACATACTTTTAAATATTGGGCAGGATTTTAATATCTATGCCCGATTTTATAACATGCACGCAGCCGCATGCATGTTATAAAATCCGGGGTCGGTACGCACAAGGGGGTGTACCTTGTGCGCGCTGAGCCCTAGGGGAGTCCCGATGGCTTTCCCCGTTCCCTCCGAGGCCGCTCCAAAATCGGAATGGCCTCGGAGGGAACTTTCCTTCCACTCTCCCCCACCTTCCCCTCCCTTCCCCTATCTAACCCGCCTCCCAGCCCTACCTAAACCCCCCCTACCTACAGGCAGGCGTAACTTGCGCGTGCCGGCCGGCTGCCAGCGCACGATCCCCCGGGATGGCCACTGTGCCGGAGGCCTCAGTCCCGCCCCCGGACCTGCACCCCGCCCACGCCCTCACCCCCTTCCCGCCCCTTTTTCAAAGCCCCAGGACATACTCGCATCCCGGGGCTTGCGCGTGTCGCCAGGCCTATGCAAAATAGGCTCAGCGCACATAACCCCCCCCCCCTGCACGCGTAAATCCAGCCAGATGGGCTTTTAAAATCTGCCCCAATATAAATATGTTTCAGAAATCATGTCACAATGTCCAATGAATATGTTATCTGTGATTTTGAGGGGCAGACTGCTTGTGTCGGTGGCAACCTGAACAGTGGAAAGTGCACTGTGCAAAGACACCATGCTCTGTATGCAAAGCTCTGTGTCTCTGGCTCACACCCACAGCCTCTCACTCTCTCAGGCTCCCACACATATATACAAACAAGCTGTTACTCTCTTGCTCCCCATACACACATGTGCACACAGACACATACATTCTCCCTTTCTCAGGCTTCCATACATACACACTCTCAGGCTTTGACTCTCTCTGACTCACATGCACACCCACGCACACACACACACAGGCTCGCGCTCTCAGGCTCCTACAAACATTCAGGCTCTTTCTTAAGCTCATGTAAACACACACACAGGCTCTCACTCTCTCTAGCTTCCACACACATACACAGTTAAGACACACACATAGGGTCTCACTCTCTCAAGCTCATACACACACACACACAAACATAGAGGCTCCCACTCACACACATGCACACTAGATAACACAAACATATACTCACTCTCTCAGGCTGTCACTCTCTCAGGCTCCAACACACACTCTGGTTCTCATTCTTTCAGACATGCACCCACACAAACAAACACACAGAGGGGCTCTCACTCCATCAGGTTTTCACACACACAGGATCTCACTCTATCAGGTTCAAATACATAGGCTTTCACTCTCTCATGCACACACACAAGATCTCACTGTTTCAGGCTCACACTTTCTCGGGCTCCCACATGCACATACACCCACACACACAAAGCTGTAACTCTCTCAGGCTCATACATATAGGTTCTCACTCTCTCAGGCTCTCAGGCACACACACAGACTTTCAGTTTCAGGCTCACATACACAGGCTCTCACTCTCGCAGGCTCCCAAATACACACACACATAGACTCTCATTCTTTCAGGCTCTCTTACACATGCAGGCTTTCACTCTCTCTGGCTCACACACACACACACACAAATATAGGTTCTCACACTCAAGCTCACACACATAGACTCTCACTCTCTCAGGCTCACACATACACATAGACACAGGTTCTCACTTCCTCAGGCTCTAACGTACACATACATACAGATGCATACACATGCCCATGCTCCATTCTCTCAGGCTAGCACATACACACATATGGACTCACTCTCTCAGGCTCCTCCCACACATACTCTCACTCTCTCAGGCTCCCCCCCCCACACACACACACACACTCATAACCACTCATACTGTTCTACCTTTGCAGTATAATTTAAATATATATGTATATAAGTTTCTTATTGTGCTGCCACCTGGTATCATTTGTTATATTATTCAGCTCAGATTCTCTGCATGTTGTAGAGCTAAACCTCCTGATTGGTCATTGTTTAAATGTTACTGAGCTTGATTGGTTCTGTTCCTGTTTGCTCCCCCTCTGTCCATGTTCTCTTCCTTCTTCCTATTGGTCATGTGCCCCTTTGAATCCCTGGGAATCCTTACTTCCTGCTAAAGTTCAGTTTGGAACTGGTGCTTGACTTGCTTGCAGCTCTCCAGAATTCTTCTACAGACGCTGGAGGCATCACTCTTTTCACCTTGCTTACCACTGCTGGTTTCTGCTATCTGCTGGCAGCCTCAACCTCCTCTGCAGCTGCAGTCATCAGTTTCGCTGTCTTCAATACCCTACCATTTGCAGTGAGTGTTAAACTGTTTATCATTCAAGAAATGTTTTGGTTTGAAGATCTGAGTTCTCTGACTTTGGAAACTACAAAAGGAAGAGGTTTAACTTTCCGTACAGGCTCCTAAGCTAGGACATCGGGAGCTGAGGACAGAATACACAGAAACTCACACACACATACAGATGTCTCACTCTTTCAAGCCTGAGACGAGGGGTGCCATGCCTGTCCACCCTCCCCCTCCCAAGGCATGGCTCCAGTTAAATCACTCAGGAGGCAAAGGGTTCCCACTTGGAGTCTGGCCCTTTTGGTGATTTGAAATGCTGGAAGGGGGAATGCAGATGTCAGGGTTCCCCGGGAATTGGCAGATAGAATGCCAGTGATAATATTCGTAGGATGCTGGTAATCCTATCACGTGGAGATGGGTGAATGGTGGAGGTCTGTGTATGGCGCATTCTTTCAGGCCACAGCAAGGCTAGTAGGTACCCTAGACGAGCACTGGCTCTCCTACACACAATTAAAAATTATGCATCTATTTTTAAATTTCTTATTAACAACTTCCCTGAGCCAGAACGAGAGATTTGACGTGAAAAAGGACATTCCAAATATGGTCTTCTGAGATAGAAATATCACTTACAATAACATGTATATTATATTTACATGCACTGATTGGTGTCAACCAGAAAACCCCGCAAAAAACATCACTTGGAACTCATATGGTAATAGACCTATTGTAATGTATTTTGGGTGTGTACTAAGCCATGAGTAAACAATCACAATTTTAATATAGTAAATTCCCATATCAAAACAGCACTAACTACCAAAACTCAAACAATAACAACCCTATCGATGAAAAGACAATGTTGCAAATATTACACCAGGCCCTAAAATACCAATACACCAGTTTTAAATGCAGAACAGAGATAAACCCCCATCAACTACAGAATAAAAAGAACATGATAATAAGCATAAATGTGCAGACAAAAACTGAACTGGCAACCACAAACCAGATTCTGTATGCAGTGCAACAATGGAAAAACAGAAACAAATATTCCTCATAAAATAAATCAAGAAATATAAAACATCAATCATAATAATAAACCATACGAAGAATAAGAAATGTCAAAACAGCTGACAAATAGAATAATACCTGATAATTAAACTCATATAAACTGTTAAAAATCTCCCAAAAACCTATAAAATATTTCAAAACACATGTTTTCCCCCACACACTCCCTTCCCCTTCTCATTCATACTCCTTTTCCTTCCCTTCCCTCCATGCTCATTCACATGCCTCCTGTTCCTGTCACTCACTCCCCTTCTTTTCCCCTTACCTTCCTATTCATATCCTTCCCTCTCATTCAGTCCCCTTTCCTAAAATCCCACCTTCCCTCTCAATCATTCACTATCTTCCCTTACCTCATCACACCCCTGCCTTTCCTTCACTTTTGACTCATTCCTGCCTCCCCTCACTTCCTTATAGATTGAATTTCTTTATTAAAAAAAAATGAACACAAACTACACAAAACAACGTACAAGACTGAAATAGTCAATAGACTACATAACAATTAACTGTTAGTGAGTTTGTCACAGTACAATTCAATCAGTGTTGCTACCATTTTCTCCCGTTCCCTCCCCCCCCCCCCCCCCCCCACACCACACACCCACACACACACACACACACTCTCTCTCTCTCTCTCTAAAATGAATCTTGGCCTCCATATTGGCTCTTGCGAAACATATCATCATTTTCTACAAAAGTCCACCTGAATGGCATATTCTGAACCAGACAGGCTCATAAAAAAGAACCAACATGAAACTCCTAGCCTTCCAAAGCCCCCTTCAGCCCTCCTCACACCCAAACCCTCCTGCAACCATCAGATATCGAACAGAACATACGGGTCAGAATCAAACAATCCTCAGAGAGTGTAAGTCTCGCCTTATGAGCCACTGCTGGGGAGATATAAGCTCTAGCAAGGAATTTGACTTGCAATTCCCTAAGGTACACATTGGAAGAACCAGATTTCAAGTGCTGAAAACAGGAAAGGAAGCCCCCCCCTGGGAGAGAGAAAAATTCCTTTCCAATCTCCATTTCTCCCAAAGTGGCTTGATCCCGTTCTCCTGCTTCAACTTTTGTTAAGTCCTTATGTATACACGCAAGCGAGAGCTTTGTGTGCTCTACCTGAAAAAAATTGTCTACTAGTAAGCTAAAATGATCCTTCAAATGTTGAAAGAATAGCAAACTCCCATCTCCTGCCAGCACTTGTTGAAGAGTAAAGATGCTCTGTTGACTCCAATTGAAGAATGTATGAGAATGAAACCCCGGGGAGAAATCTAGATTTCCCTGGATAGGTAAAATACAGGGAACAATTACTATGGAACTTCATAAGAGACACCAAGCCCAATGCAATGGTGCAATCAACACATTACCAGCCATCCCCGAGGGTAGGTTGCCGGCAGGGGCATGCAGACATAATGCAAATCCAATTCAGAAGTCATAATTTTGTCAGTCTCGATATCCATATATGTGGTCATCATATAACCAATCCCGTACAATGCGCAATAAACTCGCAAGATTGTACACCACCATATCAGGGAGAGCAGATCCCTGCATCACCCAAACATGATTCAACTTCTGTAGTGCAATTCTTGTTTTTTTTACCTGCCCAAATGAATTCTAATAAAAGCCTATTCAAGGTCCTGATATCTTTGTTACAAAGGCGAACTGGCAAAATCTGTAACACGTATAACCAACAAGGGAATAAGACTATTTTAAACAAGTTAATCTGGCCCGCGAGGGACAGTGGTAGAGAATGCCACACATTCAATTTGGATTTCGTGAAATTAAGTAAGGGAAGTATAATAATTAATTATGTATACCCTCATTTCCTTTTTAACTCACTTTCCCCTTTCCTTCCCTCCACTCTCAATCACATCTCTTCTGTTCCCTCTCAGTCACTCACTCCCTTTTCTACTCACCCTCTCACTCAGCTCTTACTTTCCCATTCACTTCCCTTGCCTCTCGGTCACTCACCTCCTTCCCTTACCTCTTAACTCACGCCCTTGCCTTTCCTTCCCTTCTGACACCCTCCCCCCTTTTTCGTTCTCCTACCCGCCGTCACAATATGAAGTGGCTATGCCAGTCATGCGCTGGCAGCAGGCAGGGAACTCTGCCAGCATTTCATATTGATGCGCCAGCGTCGCACGGGGCCTTCTTCTTGCTGGTGGGAAGTGGCAGCCCCTCCTGCACGTCATTTGAATGAGCCGGTGTGGCATGGGGGCCTTCTTGCTGGCAGGGAGTGGGAACCCCACCAGCACTTCATGAAGTGATCTGCCACTTCTTCCTTTATCCCTTAAGCAAGACAAAGGGAGGCGACCACCGCAGGGGTGTTTTGGGAGAGCACTTTCTGCCGCCTCAAAATGTTGCCGCTTGAGGCAGCCGCTTCCCTCTGTCTTGGTATAGGACCGCCCTTGCCCATGGCTACGCCATAGCCGTGGATTGCAAACTGGTTACAAGACAGGAACCAGAGAGTAGGACCAAATGATCAGTTTTCTCAGTGGAGGATGGTAAATAACAGAGTGTCCTAGGGGTCTCTATTGCAACTGGTGCTTTTTAATTTTCTTGTATAGCAACTGCTATGTAGTGCTCTCTAGAATCGGGCAATGAGAACAATCTAATATACTGTCAATACAGTTTCTAAAAAGGTTATCTAAGTATCTATATGTGTTCTGTTAATAAGATAAAACAATATTTCACTTTTGTTTGATTTTTATGGTTTAACATTTTTTTTATTGGCTTAATAGCACATACATAATAAGGCAAGTATCTTGACAGTGCCAATATTTTCCATGGTATCATTAACCCACTCAATAATACAACAACCAAACCAACAGTGAAGGACATAGACCATTAAAGTAGTAAGTTGCAAGAAAGAGTATTTTGTGATTTTAAAATGTAAATCAGTTATGAACCAGACAGCCTGAGCAACACCGGGCAGTTTTCACCAGTACATTTATAAATGCTAAGAAATCCATATTGCATTGGTTGCAAATAATCTCTGAAATGTCTGGCTGACCTGGATGACTGGCCTGATCTAGGATGTTTCCTAGATCAGCCCAGTCAATTGCATTTGTCCATTTTACATGAGCAAGTGCCTTCAAAAACTCTGTGCCAGACTTAAGTTTCTCCTTTGGGAATCACATTTACATGAGACATTTCATCTGTATAAACTACTCCTGAAGAAAATATGCTCATTTCAATGCACAGCATCAGGTTTATGTTATCATATATACATAATGCCTCATAAACTAACTGGCTGTTGAAATCTCGGCAACTGACATCAACAAGATAAGCAGATACGCAGAGATTCATGTGATATGAGCTGTTTGAAATAAGTATCACATTTTAAATGCAAGTTAAAAATGCTTAAAAAATAACTGTTTGGACATTTGTCCCGAATTTTGTGACCTATGATTACCTATGATAGGACTTGAGATATAAGGTATTCCCTTAGCAGTTCTTACACTTTCTTATGATGGTCATTTAATATAAATTTGTGTAGATCATATTGATTGTTACTTTTGGGCACTGCTACTGTGTTAAACAGAGTGAGATTGGGCTTTTTTTTGTATGCTCTTGAATTTTTCACTCTCATGGTTCACTTTTATTAGTATTGTCCCCTTATTATTTACCATAGGAAAAAAAAATTCTAATTCTGTTGTCCCACCAGTGGCAGTAACACAAACTCCTCCACTAACAGATACCCTGCAAAAACGTCACTCGGAACCTAAATGGCAAACCTGCCATACCAAAACAGCAGTAACTCCCAGCAACACCCTGTATGAAAGGTAACACTGCAACTATTCAACCAAACCTTTGAACACCAATACACCTCCCATTAGAAAAACAGAAGAAGTTAAGACTACAACAGATCCTTACACGGAAAATACACTCTAGCAGTACATCTCACCTCAGTCACACACACACAGAACACAGAGACCCTCACCAAATACAGAACAAGTGACTGTAAATTAAAAATAGAAATATGCCCTACTGTCTACTCCAGCCTGAAGCCTCCTCTTCTTTTCCTGCAGCCAAGAAGGGAAGGGGGCATCGGGAGGGGAGGGGCTGGTTGAGGGAGCAGAGTCGCTCTTCTTTGTTCTGCTCTTTATTCTGTTATCTTCAGGCCTTCTCCTTCTCCTCCTGTTCCCTGCAGGGTATTTCGGAAGGGAAGGGCTGGAGCAGGAAGATTAGGGGCCCTGGCTAGTGTAGCCATTAGGGCAGAGCCTTGTGTGCTCATGCAAGGACCCCTTGCTATGCAGGTCTCAGTACCACTGCCCCTTTTACCAATAAGTAAAAGTGGCCCGAGGGTGCTGGGGAGAGGAAAGAAGTCCCACATTTTGGCAAGAACAAGTCTTCGGGGTCAGGGAGTTTCTGACAACACATAAGAAGCTTTCTAAAGTGGAGTCAGAGCTCCAGGATCCAGAAAGGTCTTGGAGAAATGTGATATGTCAGCTACAGGCACTGTATTATACAAAGCTGCCCAGGCTCTAGGCTCCTTGGGGTAATTTGAATTTACCTCTCATTGCTTTCTGGTATTTGTAGTCCTTGTTTCTGCCATGTAAAGCAAGAACTAGATGACCGAGGGGTTAAAGGGGCTCTTAGGGAAGATAAGGCCATTGCAGAAAGACTAAATTAATTCTTTGCTTCCGTGTTTACTGATGAGGGTGTTGGGGAGATACCAGTTCCGGAGATGGTTTTCAGGGGTGATGAGTCAGATGAACTGAACCAAATCACTGTGAACCTGGAAGATGTAGTAGGCCAGATTGACAAACTAAAGAGTAGCAAATCAACTGGACCAGAAGGTATGCATCCTAGGGTACTGAAGGAAGTAAAAAATAAAATTTCTGATCTATTAGTTAAAATTTGTAACCTATCATTAAAATCATCCATTGTACCTGAAGACTGGAGGGTGGCCAATGTAACCCCAATATTTAAAAAAGGCTCCAGGGGTGATCCGGGTAACTATAGACCAGTGAGCCTGACTTCAGTGCCAGGAAAAATTGTGGAAACTATTCTCAAGATCAAAATCGTAGAGCATATAGAAAGACATGGATTAATGGAACACAGTCAACATGGATCTACCCAAGGGAAGCCTTGCCTAACAAATCTGCTTCTTTTTTTGAAGGGTTTAATAAACATGTGGATAAAGGTGAACCGGTAGATGTAGTGTATTTGGATTTTCAGAAGGCGTTTGACAAAGTCCCTCATGAGAGGCTTCTACGAAAACTAAAAAGTCATGGGATAGGAGGCGATGTCCTTTTGTGGATTACAAACTGGTTAAAAGACAGGAAACAGAGAGTAGGATTAAATGGTCAATTTTCTCAGTGGAAAAGCGTAAACAGTGGAGTGCCTCAGGGATCTGTACTTGGACCGGTGCTTTTCTATATATAAATAAATGATCTGGAAAAGAATACGATGAGTTAGGTTATCAAATTTGCGGATGATACAAAATTATTCAGAGTAGTTAAATCACAAGCGGATTGTGATACATTACAGGAAGACCTTGCAAGACTGGAAGATTGGGCATCCAAATGGCAGATGAAATTTAATGTGGACAAGTGCAATGTGTTTCATATAGGGAAAAATAACCCTTGCTGTAGTTACACGATGTTAGGTTCCATATTGGGAGCTACCACCCAGGAAAAAGATCTACGCATTATAGTGGATAACACTTTAAAATTGACGGCTCAGTGTGCTGCAGCAGTCAAAAAAGCAAACAGAATGTTAAGAATTATTAGGAAGGGAATGGTTAATAAAACGGAAAATGTCATAATGCCTCTATATCGCTCCATGGTGAGACCGCACCTTGAATACTGTGTACAATTCTGGTCGCCGCATCTCAAAAAAGATATAGTTGCGATGGAGAAGGTACAGAGAAGGGCAACCAAACTGATAAAGGGGATGGAACAGCTCCCCTTTGAGGAAAGGCTGAAGAGGTTAGGGTTGTTCAGCTTGGAGAACAGACGGATGAGGGGGATATGATAGAGGTCTTTAAGATCATGAGAGGTCTTGAATTAGTAGATGTGAATCGGTTATTTACACTTTCGAATAATAATAGAAGAACTAGGGGGCATTCCATGAAGTTAGCAATTAGCACATTTAAGACTAATCGGAGAAAATTCTTTTTCACTCAACGCACAATAAAGCTCTGAAATTTGTTGCCAGAGGATGTGGTTAGTGCAGTTAGTGTAGATGGGTTCAAAAAAGGTTTGGATAAGTTCTTGGAGGAGAAGTCCATTAACGGCTATTAATCAAGTTTACTTAGGGAATAACCACTGCTATTAATTGCATCAGTAACATGGGATCTTCTTAGTGTTTGGGTAATTGCCAGGTTCTTGTGGCCTGGTTTGCCCTGTGTTGGAAACAGGATGACGGGCTTGATGGACCCTTGGTCTGACCCAGCATGGCAATTTCTTATGTTCTTAACTACGGGTTCTACAAAGCATCAGGAAGGAGCGTCTGAAAGCCTAAAACCTTCTTCAGAAACAGTCACTTTGGCAGGTCTGAGTGGAACTATACTATAGTTTACAACATGTTTAAGTCTATGGGGCCGATGCAACATTTGTGCCCAGGAAACGGGCACGCAGTGTCAAGCACCTGTTTTCATAACCCTCACCAAGCCACCTCTCCTGGGTGTGCGATGCAATAACGGAGGCGCTAGGAAAAATTTGTGCGCCCCTAGCGCCTCCTCGGCATCGGTCGCACAGGAGAGGTGGCTGTCAAGTGAGTTGGGAAAATGGACGCTCAATGTACATGCGTCCGTTTTTTCCCACTACCGGCATAGACATGCACAAGATATACAACCTGGACTGTGTCTCTTGTCTGTGTATATTGGGCATCCAGAATTTTTATTTTTCAAAAACTTTTTTTTTTTTGGAGTTAGATACATATCTAACCTCTTCACATATAACAGAGTTAACTGAATCCCAACAGGCAGTGTTAGATAAAGATATATCTGAGGAGGAAATATTACGAGCCATAAAATCTCTGAAACGTGGGAAATCGCCGGGGCTAGATGGGTACATAGGTAGATTTTACCAAGTTTTCTCCTATCTTGGTAAAATATTTTCGGGCTCTGAGAGATGGGGCACAGCTCTCCCCCACAGCCAATACAGCCAGCATTACAGTTCTACCTAAACCGGGCAGGGACCCAACTCTATGTGGTTCGTATAGACCAATTTCTTTGATAAATATCGATTTAAATTTGCTAGCCAAAATCCTGGCGACCCCTTTGAACAGTTTTATAGCATCCATCATACACCCAGACCAAGCCAGATTTATCCACAGAAGACAGGCGAGCAATAACGTCCATAAAATTCTAGATCTGATCTGGTGGGGAAAGAAAGATGATATCCCAACTCTGGCTCTCTCGACTGATACCGAGAAGGCTTTTGACATGGTGCACTGGCCCTACCTTTTTACTTTACTGTAGAAAATGAAATTTGGAAATTATTTTTTGCAATGGCTACATCAACTTTACAGTGACCCCTATGGCTTGTATAAAGGTCAATGAAGGATATTCCTCAACCTTTCCAGTGAGACGAGGTACGAGGCAGGGTTGCCCCTTGTCTCCGCTTTTGTTTGCCATCTTCTTGGAACCCTTTGCCATAAAGGTGAGGAATAACCTGGATATTAGAGGAATATCAATGGGGCAATTCGTCTCTAAATTGTCACTATTTGCCGATGATGTCTTGATAACTGTCAAGATCCTGAGCAGTCGCTGCCCAGCCTGACTACTGAATTGGAAACCTTTAGCAAGGTCTCCGGGTTCTGAATTAATTGGGAAAAGTCGGAAATTCTTGATGTAAATACAAATACCCACCTGGCATCCCTACTCCCAATTCAAATTTAAATGGGCACTCATGAAAATAAAATACCTGGGGGTTTATTTAAGCTATGGTTAAAAATTGTACAGGACCTGGAGGAATGGAATAGATATCAAATAGACATCAAATATCATGGCTGGGTAGGACTGCAGCTGTTAAAATGATGGTCTTGCCCAAACTGTTGTATCTGTTCCAAAGCCTACCCATTATGATCCCAAGACCACGCCTAATTAAATGGCAGAGAAGGTTGCTGACTTATATATGGGGAGGTAAGAGACCCAGAATTGCACGGCGTATTATGTTTCAATCTCGACTGCAAGGTGGATTAGGAGTCCCCAATCTAGAACAATACTTCATGGCAGTGCAATTTAAAACCTTAGTAGACTGGCACAGGTGGTATAACATAAAGCCATGGGTCACTTTAGCCAACAACTGATGGTGGTCATTCCACTTCCCAGTATATTATGGCAACCAAAAAAAACTTGGCGAGTACAACCTCAGATCTCCTTCCACCATCTATGCTAATTCCCTTGTATCTCTGGAATAGAAAGGGTCACCTACTTATAGGCTCCAGGGAATACCACCGGAGCACTTACTTATATGCGAATAGCGCTTTTTCCCCTGGATATGAAAACCCGGTCTTTAGGGTATGGACATCCAAAGACATCCGACAATGGGAATACGTATGGGCCGGCAGGAATATGATCCCTTTCCGGGAACTGCAATTGAAATTTAATTTGTCTAACTCGGATGTCTATCCATATCTACAGTTACGGCATTATGCATATGCGTATATGCTTGGAGGACATCTACAGCAGGATAAGTCTGATTTTGAGATTTTATGTCAGAAAGCTGACCATACAACTAAGCTAATGTTGACACTCTATATATTAATGGGGCAAGCATTATTTACCAAACATAAGCACCTCTTAGCATGGGAAAGAGATTTACAGAAAAATTTCTCTCAGAAAGAATGGGAAGCGATTTTTAAACGACTGGGCAAAGGATTAATTACAGCCTCCATGATCGAAAATGCTCTAAAACTACTATTTCAATGGCATTATTGCCCGGTTAAACTGCATAGAATGATACCTACCATCTCCGACAAATGCTGGAGGGGATGCCTTGAGATTGGGAATTATCTCCATATGTGGTGGGGATGCACACAGATTCGTAGCCTTTGGTATGCCATCGAGGAATGGGTTAGACAGCTATTTAAAACACAGTTGGTGATCCACCCACAACATGCATTATTGGGTATCCCACTCATACCGAACTTGGAGTATGATAATAGAATGCTCTCTTATATTTTTACCGCTACCAGAGTTGCAATTGCCAGGAATTGGAAATCACCCATCTCACCCACCTTAGTGGCGGTACAGAGCAAACTAGAGAAACTCTGCATTTTAGCAGAAATTACTGCACGCAAACAAAAGTCTCTTGGGCAGTTTCAGAAGACCTGGCAGACTTATCGAACCTGGAGAGTGGGCATGCAGCAGCTGCCGTCGGGGAAAGCTGATTCCACAGACCTTCAAGGACTATGATCACGCTACAAACTATAGTTCAACAGATCATCTATATTTCTACAGTATTACTTTAGCGTGAGATGGGATGGGGGACTGCGGGGAAAATATAAGGAAAAATCACCGACACATTGTGATATGTTGAGAACGGTTATTTTATTGACAGTTATTACCTCATTGTTATAGTTACAGGATAATGGTGTATCATAGGCGATGATATCGTAATTATGCTCATGGATACTGTAATTACCTGAAAGAGATGTCTACGCTGTATGTCAAGTCCTACTTTGAGGTAGTTCTTACATGTTTATGTTCTACCTCTCTTACACCATGATACCTATGTTCTCTTGGGTCTCTAATAAAGCATTTAATTAAAAAAAAACAAAAAACTTTTTTTTAAAACTAAATTTGCTTTATTTGGCTCCTCCTACTTAGTATCGCTCCGATACTATTAGGAGGAATCACAGAAAGCAGGATTTTTCTTTGTTTTCCAATGCGCCCTTGAGCATGGTGTACCTTTATGCCAGCTCCGGGCTGGCGTAAAATTTGCCGCACTGCAATGGGCGCATTGGCCGCACGTGAAATTTTCTGCATCTCGGGGATTAGCTAAGAGCCTCATCTACATGAAAGTTAATTGTGATGAGTGCTATTATCTACGCGGTGATTTGGACGCACATTTTGGACGCACTAATCCCCGTATTGCATCGGGGGTTATGGACAAGTGTTCAAAACGCACATCCAATCGCGTTTTAAGCCATGTGCTAGCTGCTGCGCACGGTATTGCATCGGCCCCTAAGTCAGCTAAACCTGCACAGCTCTGTTACAGATAAAGGAAAAAAGAACTCAGCGGATGGAGGCATTCAGACTGTATCTGGTTTCTATTCATAATATGTCATTAGTTGAATCAAAAATCCTTTGCTAATTAACTAATGCAAAGAAATCAATAACTATGCTTTAATTACTGTGTGTCTGAAGTGCAAATCACGAATTAATAAACTGGGTTATTACTTGTCCAGATCTGTATTGTTACCCACGTTGCATTTTAATACCTGTCAAGGTTTTGCAAATGAGCAGACAAAACTACCAACACTCTTACAACTGCCAGGAAATAAAAAAAAAAAAAACAAGAAAACCAGCCAAACACTAATTAGTATTCTTTTTTTTTTTTTTCGGTCTGTTGCACAGCGTTTATCGCTTTAAAAGTAAAAACAGCTCAGTTTTACTTATCAGGTCTCACAAATTATTTTAACTTCACGCCCCATAATTTGATCTTAAAAACCGGGCTCCGCAAATGATCTCCTGTAAAATATTAATTGTATTCGATTTCACGTGAGCCTTTGTTCTGTGGGGAAGGTAGGGGTGGCTTCATCAGCACATCCTCCCTGGGGGCAGCTGCCTGTCTGTGCCGATTCCTTGCTCAAGGTCTAAATGTGCTTCTAAATCCAAATGCAGCTGCATCTTCTCAGAAGATCCCTGAAAGCACTTGAAAAGGAAGATCTGGAGGAAAACATTCAAACAGCAGTAACATTTAGAGCCTTCCAAACATCAACTCATCTGTTCCTTGCTTTTGTCTCTTCCTCTGGTCACCTTATTCCCAAGTCCCATCTAGTTATACTACACTTTCTTATTTACACTTAAAAAAATAAAGGTGTGCACTTTTTTTTTTTTGGTATTATGGTCACACGCCCCTGTTTTGAAAAATATCTTTCCCTGGGTCTGTTTTAGGTGTGTTCTGCATTTTATCTTACTTACGGGAGGGTTCTGGTAGCTATCCAAGTGAATTGTCTAAGAAATATGTGTGCTAGATCCGCTGCTCTAAAGTTCACCTTTAATAGTAGTAATAATGCAATTAGAGGTGAAGCATTCTAGTCAGATAACGCAGTCCCATCTGTGAGGTTGACAGCGGGTGAGGTTACCTTGGGCCTGCAACACAACCCCTACTGCCGTCAACCTCCCATCTCCAAGGTCTCATTACTAAATGTATTATCTACCCCTCTGCACAATAGCACTGCCCTCCCCTCCCCTCCCCCTCTCCCACCGATTTCCTTATGTGCACAGTGGGGATAGTAACTAAACAGGAGGCACCTTTGTACGCTCTGTACCTTTATCTAAAATTGGTGGTTTAACTTTCAAAGTTCTATGATGTTAGCCTGGTTACCCCTTACTGTCCAGGCCAATGGCTCAGGTCAACACGGCAGGATGTGTTAGATTAGCAAGCACAACGGAAACCCTTTTTTCTTTGTTTTAGCACCCAGTTTCCGGAATTCTTTTCCACTGGCTCTACGCTTAGAGAAAGACTTCCTCACATTTAGGCAAGCCAGAGAGACGTTGCTCTTTTTAAAAGCCTTTCCCTCTGATTAGTTCCAGTTACTTTGATTTATATCCATAAGAAATGCAATTAATTAAATAATAAACTCATCTAAACTTGCAGAACCCCCATCCAGCATAAATATTTCCAATGGTGCTGCTTCAGTCGGCCACTGAAACGTCCTGGAGTAAAAGGCCTTTTAAGAACGGTCTGACTTGCACCGTTTAATTTTCAGGCTAATACACACCAGTAAAAAAACCCAAAAAAACCCAAACCTCTGTACCTTCCAGGCTCTCGCTGAAAGTCCCTGCTGGGCCCTCAGGGGCCCTGTGCTTTAGGAGCAGATCCCTGATGACATCCAGCAGGGGGTAAAAAGGCGGGTGGGAGCCGGCCTGAAACTTACACAGCCAAGAACTCAGCCAGCGTCTGAAAGATCTTGGGAGTTTCATTGCAGTACTAATGTACCGTGAAGGAACACTGCAGCCTATGCTGCTTTTTGGTCACAGAAGTGCTGCTTAGAAGTTTCGCTCTGGCACAAAACAGTTCACATCTCTGAAGGAAGAAAATGTTCCCAGGCCCGCAATGGTAGTTGCACAGGATTATAGCAACGAAAGGATTTGCACGTTAAACTTGTCTCTCTCAGCACTGATCTATGCGGCTGACCTACATAGTTAACTTCTAACTATTTCCTGAAATCTTTCTCCATGTTTATCATGCTTCAACAGCGAGAAAAGATCCCATCTGCTTGGAAGTGCTGACTTTGCAAATCCAAGAGCCGTTAATCTTGCCTGAAGTCTCACGCTGACATCCTGGCGTAGACCTGACAGACTTTCCTCTGTCCATATTCTTCAGTGCGACTCCTGTAGACAGTGCGGTTTCTTGCTGGACCGCTCCGTCACCCACGTGAGGGAGCTGTGTCCAGGGTCGGCTCAAGGCAATCTGCTGCCTGAGGCGAGGGATGAGATGGTGCCCCCCTCCCCCGCGGCAAAGCAGAGGTCAAATCACGGAGAAGGGTCATGGAGGGCAGAGGGTCCCCTTGGAGTCTGGCCCTTCCGGAGATTGGAAATGCTACAGAAGGGGGAAAGGGAGGGTCAGAATTCCCAAAGTGCCTCCCTGGTGATATTTCTTGGACGCTGGCAACCCTGCTACACTCCCGGGAACACTACGACCTGCCTCCCAGATCTGTGCAGCATTTGCTCCCTGGAGAAGTGGGAATTGATGAATGGTTAGGGGGTCGGTGTGTGGCACACTCTCTCCAGGTCCGTGCAAGGATATCAGGCGCACTAGGCAAACTTTATACATAATTAAAAACTGTACTTTTATAATAACAGATTGTACATCAAAAAAGATATTCGTAGTCTTTCAAGGTAAAAGTATCACAGCAACATGTATGTAATTTTTACATGCACTGCATTGGTGCCAACTCTGCAAAAAAAGACACTTGATATTAAGCCTATTGTAAAGTACATTTGATGTGGGCTTGGCCCTCAGAAACTCATGAGTAAATTAAATAACAATGATAATATAATTTATTTATTTATTTAAAAACTTTTATATACCGGTATTAGTATGCATACATCATACCGGTTTACAATGTAACTTTAAAGGTAGAAATTACAATGAACAGGGAGGGCGAACAAGGAGGAGTATACAAAGAGCAGGAGGTGGAGGAATTAAAGCAATAAATAAAAACTGCAACGGACTATTTACAGGAATATACAAGGCGTAGGCAAGATACTTGCAGAAGTCGGTGTACTTAATCAGGGTAGGCTTGTCGGAAGAGCCATGTTTTAAACCTATTATGATGTATTTTAAGTTTACATTGTAATCTGCTTAGTACAATATGTTTGCTATAAGTGGTCTAGAAATATTTTAAATAAATAAATGAACCTCCCATACCAAAACAGCACTAAATGCTAGCACTCAAGCAGTAACAACCCTGCCTTTGAAAAGACAACACTACAAATATGACACCAGGTTCTAAAACACTAATATACCTCCTATTAGGAAGACAAAATAAGTCAGGCTGCTGTATCCCCACACAGAAACTACATGCCAGCAGAATACATCCCTTCGATCACACATGTAGAACCCAGACGGATCGACACCAAACACAGAATAAAATATAAAACGAAATGTGCAGACAAAACCTGAACGGGAAAATTGCATGAAGCTAGACCTGTATACAGTGCAACAATGGAAAAATAGAAACACCATCATTCCTCATAAAACAATAATAAAGTCAAGAAATATAACATGAATCATAATAGTAAAACTATACTAATAGAAAGAATAAATATTTCAAAATGGCTGATGAACTGGACATCAACATTTTTTTAAATGTTCTCAAAAAAATAAAAACAAAATATTTCAAAACAAGACACATCAAATAATATTTATCAGTTAAATCTAAAAGAATTTAAAAAAAATACCCCACTCTCCATACCTGATATCTTTTGATTTCCAGTCACCCTAAAATTGTTGTGGATTGGGGGGATACACAAACTTTATCTTCTCTCTCACACACATACTCACATGTGCATTCTCTCTCACACATACACTGTCACAAACACACACATACATACTCTTATATATACCCACAACCTCTCTTACAGACATTGACACACTCTCAGGCTCTCTCTCCCCCCACCCCCCCCACACACAAGCTCTTACTGCCCCGGATTCTCTCATACACACACACACGCTCTCACTCTCACTGGCTCCCTCACATACACACACACACCCTGAGGCAAGCTCCCATTTATTCTCACACCGCTCCCCCCTCCACCCCCCAGGCATGCACACATTCATTCTCTCACACTAACACACACAGACCCCCACGCAGGACCAATTCAATTTCACACACACACACAGGTAGGCACCCATTCTCACACAGACAGACCCCAGGAAGGCATTCATTCATTCACCCACCCACACCCAAGCAGTTATACATACATACCCACACAGGCTCTCACCCTCCCACCGACACACACATACACACAAGTTCTCCTACACCCATACAGCCTCTCACCTACACACACAGGTTCTCACCCCCCTCCAACACACACACAAGCAATCACCCATCTACCCAGGCAGGCAGTCACCCACTTGCACACACACACACACACACACACACAGAGGCATACATATACACATGCCCATAGGGCCTAGGTCTTTTTCTCAGCCACCGCGTCCTCTTCCTCTTAGGTTGCCAGTTGAGGGGTGAGATGTAGCAGGAGTCATGTTTATCCCGACGTCAACTCCTGCTGCCGTGGGGCCAGTCGCGTGGCAGCAGGAGATGATGTCAGAATAAACGCGACTCCTGCTGCCCAGGGTTGCCATTGAGCAGATCAGGCAGGGGTTTGATTTATCCCTGCCTGATCCGATGTCTGATGGATTGGCACTTTTTGCTGCTCCAAAATTCTGCCGCCTGAGGCCACCACCTCATCCTGCCTCTTGACAGAACCGCCCCTGGGTGTCCTGATCACAGATGGTACTGGGTGGATGCCATCTGATGGGAAGTTTCTTCAGACACACACAACCTGCAAGTTATGTCCATTGTATCTAGATTTAATTGTAATGACCCTTTGAGATTCATTAGTTCTAAGACCTTTTGTGCTAGGAGAGTAGAGCTTATAATTATTTGAAGGAGCGGGATTAATGAGGGGCATGTTATCACAAGATTTTAACAGGAAATAACTATACCTTTTTTGATGGTGTTAAGCTGCATGATATGCATGAGATAAATATTACAAATTGCATTTTGTAAGAGAGAGAGAGAGAGAGCGAGACTGACTATTAAGGCCTTCATAGTACTCAACTATTTATATTACTATAGGAGGGCCAACTAATAAGCACGAGGTGAGGTGTCGGTGGTGGTTTATGGTTTAGGGGCCAGCAGCGGCGGATTCCCGATGAAGACCGGCCCGGGGATTCGCCGCCCAGGCCGGCCCAGGAGATACCACGTGGTCTGCCGAGCGCGGCTCTATCATGGCCGCACTCGGCAGACCACATGACTAGCACGACCGGCCCACCGGGGGATGCCCGATCCCCCGATAGGCCAATCCGCCCCTGGGGGCCAGTTTTACATGCAGAGCGAGACGTACGAACAACACAGTACACCTCGGTAAAGATTTGACGACATTTGGAGTGAGGAAAGTCTCACAAAGATGAGATTTCTACTATGTTCTCTCACTCTAGCTTGATGAGTACAATTTCTCTCTCTCTCCCCTTGAACTGTAAGAACCTTTTCATACATCTTCACCCCTTGAACTGTAAGAACCTTCACCACCAACTTCACCCTGGGAGAACGGACCTTATATTTTTATACACCGGTATTTTTGGAAGGGGATTTGTCTACCGATCTGGGATACCCCCCGTCCACGTTAGAAATCTTGCTTTTCCTTGTCCTGGAGAGTAAGAGTTTTTCGGGCCTAGAAACTGAGAGACCCTTGCACAGATAGGTTTCCATCTGCTGTGCCGGGAACTGATGTGAACTGTGCCATTTTGCCATATAAAGAATTACCGTATTTTTTAAATCCGGCAGGTGGCTTGCAGATCCAAGGGTGCAGACCAGCACCTCATTTTCAGAGAGATAAACCGCACACAGTTTCGCTTTGAAAATTTACGGCCAGTGGAGAGAAAGCCACAAAAGTGTCCAAGGAGTTTGCACCATTGTACACAGGCTAAAGGGTGCACAAGGTTCTAGACATGAAACCCCTGCACCTACTTTCCCTTCCCTGTCTCCAGACACACCTCCCCTTTAGCCAGTGAGGGTTCATTTTTGGCCTGGCTTAATTCCTTTGTTATACAAATTCCTTGGAAAATTGTCCCCTGAGATATAGAAGAGTTTAAACCCTCATTCTCATAATACAGTTAATTTTAAGATCTCCATCATAACAATATGAAAGATGCACAGTGTCCTCTTAACTGGTTCCAGAGCATTATTCATCCAGGGATCTTTCCACAGAAGGGGTGGAGGATGCATGGAATATCCTCTCAGAGCAGTAACAGACTTTAAGAAGGCACAGGAGAAGCAGAGAAGAGCCATAATTGCATTAAAAAAAAAAAAAAGTGAAGAGACAGCAGAAGCATAACCAAGCAGCAAGTGTATAAGTGTTAAAATACCCGGCTCGGATAATTCAAGGATGAGTGCTGGGCTGCCAGAATGAATGACAAAGTGGATAATATAAAACATTAGTTCTAACAGAAACATAGGCAACCAGTCAAGTCGTGTCCGCCTGGCAGGCTGTGATGGGATGACAGAATTAACTAGCAGCGGGGTCCATCTAGTCACGGGTTGCAAGTACAGTAATAGCTAGCAGTCCCGGCGGAAATGCAGGGGCCCATGTAGCAAAGTCTGTCTGGCAGGCTATACCAGTGGCTCCCAACCTTTTTTGTGTCATGGCACAGCTGGCATTGGGCTTGCTTCATCATGGCACAACATCACCTTCCTTGTCCCCCATTTCCCTTTTCTCGTCATTCTCTCTTTTCTTTCTTCTCCTCCCCCAAACCCTGGCAACATCACCTTCTCTTTACGCTCCATCCCACCCCACCCCCCGCATCATCGCCTTTACTCTTCCCCCTTCCATCTCCCACACCTCACATCATCACCATCTTTTCCTCTTCTCTTTCCTCTCCTTCACTCCACTGCAGTCCTCATCTCTCCACCACCCTTTGTATCATCACCTTCTCTTCCCTCTCCCCCAGCCACACCTGGTATCATCACCTTCTCCTCCTGCCCATCTCACACTCTCCCACAGCCTCATTGCCTTCTCTTCCCCTTTCTCTCTATTCCCTGGCATCATCACTGTCTCTTCCCTTCCCTCTCCCCCCACCATTCCTGGTATCATCACCTTCTCCTCCGGTCACTCTCCCCCTATCCCCCAGCATCATCACCTTCTCACCCCTTTCTCTACCTTCTGGCATCATCACCTTCTCTTCCCTTTTCTCTCCCCTCACCCCCTGATATTATCACCTCCCCCCACGGTCTTTCATCATCACCTTTCCCTCCCTTCTCGCTCCCTATTCTCCCTCTGCATCATTACCATCACCTTCCCCTCCCTGCTTTCTCCCTCCACTCTCCTGGGATCATCTCTCTCACCTTCTCTCTCCTACTCTTTCATTCCACCACCCCCTTCCATCACCTTCCCTTTCCTACCCCCTCTCCAGCAGCACTTACCTGGTGATGCTTCTTTCCCCTCTGCCTGTTCCCCTCTGTAATGGGAACTGCATGGGGCCAGCAGGACTTATGAGGCCACAGGGCCCGGCGCAGTTTCAAATGTGGAGGAGAGGCAGCAGAGAGGAAAGCAGAAGCAGCAGCAGCAGCAGCAGCAGATACCCGTTGCTCTCGGACTCCCCCTGCTGGCGGGAGGACATCCTGCAGGCCAGTTCTTGTAGGGCAGAGCTTTCCAAAGTGTGTGTCGCGACACTTTACTGTGTCGCCTGAGGTGTGCCGGTGTGTCGCGCAAGCCCGGTGCACGTGACACACCAGCAAGTGCAGGGACCGGGAACCCATGGCTCCGAGCCAGATATGCTGCATCTGGCTCGCAGACAAGTATCGCCACACTTTCCCGCTGACCCAGCTGCTCCCCGGTCCTCCTCCGCCCGGGCGGAACGCGGCAGGACAGCTGGAGTCAGCGGCACCGGCGTGCTCTCTTCTTCCCGCCCCCCCCCCCCCCCGGAAGAGGGGGGGGGGCGGGAAGAAGATCACTCTCTCTCTCCCCCACCCCGGGAACTCGCGGCAGCAGCAGCAGCCTCCTCCCGACGCTAACCTCTTCATTTTCAGCCCTCGCGGAGGCGGAGTCCCATCGGCCGCGGTTGAACATTTTCCTCCGAGCCGCGCTGCAGTCTTCTTTTCTTCGGGCCGATGCCGAGCGCACTAGCGTGGCCTCTTCTTACCGCGCACTCACCCGATACTCTCCACTTCCTCTTCCGGGCCGCGGGGCCCTGTGTGTGTGTATGAGAGAGTGAGAGATTGCATCTATGTGAATGATTGAGAGCCTGTACATGTGAAAGAGAGTATGTCTGTGATTGAGAGCCTGCCTGTGAGAGAGAGAGCATGAATGTAAGTTTACCATTGGGAACCTGTATGTGTAAGTCTGTGATTGAAAACCTGTTTGTGTGAAAGAGTATGTGTGTATGATTGAGATCCTTTGTGTGTGAGAGAAATCATGTGTATGTATGATTAAGAGCCTGTGTGTATAAGTAAGAGAGAGATCATGTGTGTCTGTGTGTGATTGAGAGCTGGTTTAGGTGATGGAGCATGTGAGTATGTGATTGAGAGCCTGTGTTTAAATGAGAGAGAGAGACCATGTGTATCTGTGTGTGATTGAGAGCTGATTTAGGTGAGGGAGCATGTGAGTATGTGATTGAGAGCCTGTGTGTAAATGAGAGAAAGAGAGGACATGTAAGCATGTGAATGAGAGTCTGTGTGTGAGAGAAAAAGACAGCATGTATGTGTGTGATTGAAAGCCTGTGTGTCTGTAAGCGTGAAAAGATAGACAGCATGTGTGTAAATGTGTAATTAAGAGCCTATATAAGTGAGAGAGAAAAAACATGTGTATATGTGAGTACTGAGAGCATGTGTGTATAGGTGTGTCATTGAGAGCCAGTGTGAGAGAGAGCGCTGGTATGTGACTGAGAGAGGAGAAAGTTCCAAGCAAACCACCCCTCCTCCTGCTAATTCAGAACAATCTCAGGACACCTGGATATCAAACGTTCCCAGGTATGCAGAGCAAAAAAATGTTTGTATCCTTATTATTTTTCATTACTGGGTCTTTGTGTCTGCTATTTTGAAATATTTTGTTGGTATCTGGAAATGTTTTATATGAGTTTTTAATTATTGGATATTCCACTCATCAGCTGTTTCGAAATATGTTCTTTTTGTTAGTACAGTTTTACTGCTGATGATTTTATATTTCTTGATTTGTTTTATAAGGATGGGTGATGTTTCTTTTTTCCTTTGTTACACTGCATACAACCTCTGGTTTGCTAGTAGACTGAATTACTGTGTCCCGAAATTATGTTTGTCTAAAAAGTGTGTCACCAACATGAAAAGTTTGGAAAGCTCTGTTGTAGGGGAAAGAGAAACTGAAGATGGCCACGGCACACCAGAGATAGAGCTGCGGCCAGAGGCCTACCTAAAGTGTTTGGCACCCGGGGCGGATACTTCCTTTGGCACCCTCCAAATGTATAATTTTAAAATTTACCCACACAGAAAAATGTTTGGAGGTACATTTTTTTAAACTTCCAACTGTGAAAATTCTGAACACTTGGATGCGCAGAGTAAAATTTTCACCTTTGTCCTTCCACACAACTATTTAAAAAACAATAAAAAAGTTTCATTACTTGCCTCATTACTAGAAAACTGCACAAAGTGAGGTGAAACCAAATGATCCCAAGTATAAATATACCAACCACATTCCATTAGAACAGTCATGAAAATTACAATTACTTAATAATTCCCACCCCCATCATTAGGAAAACTTGTCCTTTTTTAAATCTTATATGCCACCTCTTTACCCACCCATGCCACCCCAGGCCTGGTGCAAGGATATTAGATGCCCTAGGTCTAGGCAAGGCTTACAACCTCGTGTGATCCTCTCCTGCCAGCCCTCCCCACACACAATATATACAAATTATGCCGTTATTGTAACAGATTGTACATGGAAAGGGCATTCAAAGTACAGTCTTCTGAGGTAAAATATCACCCGCAACATGAATATTATATTTCCATGCGTGTTCCGTGATTGGGCTCCATCCTGATGATGTCATCCATATGTGAGGACTTCCATCCTGCTTGTCCTGTGAGAAACTGAATTACAATTACAACGTAGTACACCTTCCAAACCAAAACCACACTAACTGCTAGCACTCAAATTTTTTCTTTATTTATTTAGATTTATATTCTGCTTTTTGCACTTTTTTCAGCACACCCTACTAAGAAAAGGCAACCCTGCAAATTTTATACTGGACCCTAAAACACCAATACACCTATTAAAAGAGCAGAACAAGCTAAGCAGCTACAGATCTGTACACAGAATCTACATAAAGAAACAGCATCAGAATGATAGGGTGCTAATAGATGTACTTCTACCGCCTCTTGCCACGCAATGGGTCACAAGTGGTATCAGTCAAAAAACACCTTAAGCTTCATTTATTTGCCAGTTCTAACTGCCTAAAATGATTTTAAAATTAAATTAATAAATGATTTAATGATAAAATCAAAAATAATAAGTAAGTCTCCAACCCCTACAAACAAAAATCAAACCACTCTATACACCATACATCAAAAAACAAAAACAAATTAAATAATACACTTATCTGGCGATTTTCATGCACTTTCAAGAAAAAAGCCCGCAAAAATCCCTTCAAACTGGAAACTGCAACAAGCCAGACTCTGTATATAGTGCAAAAATGAAAAAAGCAAATATCTTCTTTCCTCAGAAAATATCAACCAATAAAATCAAGAAATATAAAAATCATAATAGTGAAACCATATAAATAAAAAGAATAAATATTTCGAAACAATTGATGAATTGACTAACATCCAATAATTAATAACTCAAACATTTTTAAAAATGTACCAAACATCAATAAAGTATGTCAGAACAGCAGACCCATCAAATAAAGTCCAACAGTTAAAACAAACGGGGTAAAAAATTAACCCCAGCTTTCCATACCTGGGAACGTTTGATTTCCAGTCACCCTGAGATTGTCATAGATTAGTGAAGTAGAAGGAGGGTGCATACTTTATCCTTGCTCTCTCATAAACAAACTCACAACATATGTATTCATTCTCTCACACATGTTGACTCTCATGCACACTCCTCCTCTCTCACACACACACAGGCTCGCTTGCCCCTCTCCACCCCCACACACGCACAGGCTCTCTTCTCCCTCTCCACCCACACACATACGCACACAGGCTCTCTTCCACTCCCCCACCCACAAACAGGCTCTTTCACACCCACAGGTGCTCTCCCCACTCCCCCCACAAGTTCTTTCCCCCCACACACACACTCATTGGCTTTCATTCACATATACACCTGCAGACTCTCACACACTCAGATTCTCTCCCTCATACACATAGCTCTCTCACACTCACTGATTCTCCCTTACATATACACACACAAACTCTCACACTCACTGGCTTTCTCTCCCACACACACAGGCTGCTCTCCCTCCACCCCACTCAACAAGCTCTCTCAAACTCTAGGGCTTCTCTGACTGAGCACTCTGGAGGCCTGGTTAGGCCTCTTGCTCCTGCCGTGGGTGGGGAAGGAAGATCCTGAAGGCCCCACCCCTTCTCTGCTCATACATTGGCCGACATGGCTTGGATTCCCTGCCAGCTCTTTAGGTGCAGGATGCATCTTCTTCATCTGGCAGGGCTTGGGCTCCCTGCTGGCCCGCTGCTCCTGAGATACTTTTCTTCGCTTTACCCGCCAAACACCCGTCTGACTCACCTGGAACCAAAGCTCTGCCAGCCAGCACAGCACACCTGAGAAGCGTGTTCAACGCATGGCTTTTTTTTCTCTCTGTGGCTGCGCCACCATTGTTGGCACCCCCCTCCTTGTCCTTACCTGGGGCGGACCACCCTCCTCTTCCCACCCCCCCTTAGCACGCCTCTGGCTGCGGCACACAGGTTGGGAATTGCTGG
The DNA here is from genome assembly GCF_901001135.1 of Rhinatrema bivittatum. Taxonomy (NCBI): domain Eukaryota; kingdom Metazoa; phylum Chordata; class Amphibia; order Gymnophiona; family Rhinatrematidae; genus Rhinatrema; species Rhinatrema bivittatum. Next base: position 38,897,446 of record NC_042618.1, on the reverse strand, counting down.
GCCAGATGTTCTGGTAACAGCCACATTAGCATTAATAGCTTATGGCACAGAAATGTGCAGTGAAGGCTTTTTTTTTTTTTTCTCTTTGTACGCCTTTATTTACAGTGCAAATAAACCAACAGTATTCCACATTCACAATTCCAACTCAAACAGGTCAGCTCTCTTGAAGGGGGCTGTCTTTCCCTTTTTACTTACAGTCAATCCACAAGCTGTTCTCTCCTAGAGTCTGGGGCCCCCTGCTCTCGTCTCGGCTCACATCATATCCCTGGCCCAGAAGTGACCCAGCATTTTCTGTCTTAAGATGGACCAAGATCAGATAGCTAGGCCCTGTTCTTAAGGTGTTCCGTGGTCCCTGCGTATATATTCTATCACATACCCCCCCCCCCCCCCACACACACACACACCCTCAGCTCAACCATACGGGGTTGAGCTCTTGCCCTTGCCACTGCTACCTCCACAGGGTGAGAAAGCCCTCTTTCCCTCCCTGTGGGTTTAGAGGGCGGCTTGACTGTTACAGACCCCCCCTAAATATATTATATAACCAAATGAGGCTCTTTGCCTCTCTCCCTAACAGTCCCATTCCCCACAGTCTTTGAACTCTGGACTATGTTGGGGCTCATCCTTTCATGGACCAACCGCCTTAGTTTGCTTCACACATTCCTTACAGTCTGTTCTGTTCAGGCCTGTCCTGAAGTGGTTCCAAAGTGCCCCAAATTGTGCATAGTCCTGTCCTATTACCACTGGGTAGGGAAGTTGAAGCAGTATTCCAACCTCCATATGGGCCTACCTTGCAGTTGTTGTCAGTACCACCTGACCAATGGGCTACTCTTGTTGATCCCCATGTATGCATGCAAGGGTTGCCTTTCTTTTGCGGCTAATCCCTAGTCATCGACTTAGCTCTCTTCTACTAAGTGTCTTGCCGCACCCCAAATCTATCACAGCTGGGTAGGGACTTTATTTAACTTGACCGGGATCTCAAGGTCCGCCAGTCCTAGATATGGGTCATCCACACAGGTTGCAACTTTGCAAAGGTGCGGGCCCACTCTTGTTCCCACTCTTCATTTTCCAAGTGGAAGTCATCCTTTCAATATGCTTATTTGTTCTAAGCTCAACCATTCCCATCAAGGGCTCATCTTTCTGTTCCCTTATTATTATTATTATTATTATTTGGCGCTTTTATATACCGATATTCATGTAACAAGTTACAAATCACCTTGGTTTACATTCTAACAATAACCGTTGCAAAAGGATGCATTACATTGAACAAGGGAGAGCAAAACTTGGATCAAACGAAATGGGGAAAAAAGGAGATAAATGGGCTAGAGTATTGCAGGAAAAAACATTTGATGGCTTGACTGTCCTCAGAGCGGCTTGCTAGTGAAGTGGTTCAGCTAACAACGCTGCCTGAAATGTTCCAAAAGGTCATCCGAGTTGTGCATAGGCTTCGTTAAACAGCCATGTCTTTAGTCTTTTCTTAAAGGTGTTTGGGCATTGTTCTAGTCAAAGCTCCGGAGGGAGGGAGTTCCATTGCATAGGTCCCGATGTGGAAAGGGCTCTCTTCCTTAATGTGGATTTAATGGGGTGGGCCAGCAGGGTGTCTGTGTACCCTTGGCTGAACGCAATCCTTTTTGCTGTTCTGCTAGCCAGCACAGATCTTCTAGCCATGGGCATTCTTTGCCTGTATGATCTGTAATTTTGCAACAGGCGCACTCTTGTGGGGCTTCCCTTCTGTTACACACATGGCTTTCTCCCCCTCTGTCCTTAGCATAGTGACAACAGACTTTTTCATGCCCATTCCCCACACGGAGGGCTAAAAAAGAAAAAGGTGTCAGACTATCACCAGCAAAGTGAGAAGGCATCTCTTGAGCTCCTTTCCATCTTCAATTTTGGGATCGTCTCTCTTTTACGTGTTCTCTCTTGCTAGCATACATTACAGCCTTTTGGGCAGGCTGTATTACCAGGCCAACCTCCATGGGCTTGCTGCCTGTCTCTGGCAAAATGGTCTCATCTACCACAACTGAAACAAACTGAGGAGCTTGTTGGCTGTCTGCTGAACACTGGGATAGGACCTCCCTGTCCTGTAGACAGTTTCTGGGTCCCTCTAATCTCCCTGTCATGAACAGACTTCTAGATGAGGTTTGTCCCTATCCTCCTCCATACCCTAGGATATTCTGTGGCAGTTTGGGCTTGATAGAAGACACTGGGCATCTTTCTGGTGGATTCCAAGGTAAGCTTGCTGTGTTGGCATAGCCATCAGTATATACTTGTAGGGGCATCAATAATCTATTCATAGAGTTACCTCACACATTAACACATAATGCACATATTTTCTCAAGTACACATCATATTTATTGTTATTTAGCTTTGCAATTTCCTACAAAAACTATATTTAATTTACCAAAAAACTGTATACAATTACCATTTATACATAAATTCAAACTATCATATTACACAAGCACATATCTATGGACATATCAGAAGGTATAAACCAACTTTATAACATTAGAACCACATCACCTAATGTACTCATATCATAAGCCCATATACATATTATCATCAACTCCCCCACACACACACACAATTACAGTCATTCCATCTCACCACTCATACATCATACCATACATTTATCATACACATTTAAAACCACCATAAAAACAATTCCCACGTGGCTGGGTATAAGGCCTTCTTTGACTTGTTCAAGCAGGATGATGTCGGCCACTTCCTGGCCTGACTTTCCAGTTGGCCGTAGCCATTTCTGCTCGAGACCTTTAGGTCTTTGGAAAAGGTTCCTGGGGTTTTGTCCGGTGCGAAGGGTCCCTCTTTGGAACCATAGTCGATAAACCTCTGGGGTACAACCAGCCCTCTCCAGTATGGCCACCTTAACATAGATTAGCTAGTCCATCCATCCGGGCTTGCAGCCTGATGCGCCGGCTGTTTTCAGTCAACAGCTTTCCCAAATAGGTAATCCATACAGCCTCTGGCCATTCACGTGCCGGGCCATCCGCTCAGCGTTTACAAGAAAAGCTTCCAGGTCCTGTCTTTAGCAATATGGGAACCGTTGGAATATGTCGTGCTGTATCTATTCTCAGCTCCTCTACCACAGGACTCCATTGCTTGGCCATCGCTTCTTGCACATTTTTCAATTGCTCTATAAGGCTGTGATATTGAACTCCCCCCTTTGCCATCACAGCAGATTGTGGCTGTGCCTGTCCCTCCACGAGGGCCTGCATCATTCACTCCATATTTAAACATTTTCCACTTTATGTCTCCACAGTGGAGGAGGGGAGAGAAAAAAAGACCCTTTCCTGCCTTGCACACAAAATAAGCTGTTTGGCTCTAACTCTGCGGTTGGTCACCTGACTGCGCCGGGCAGGGCCTCCCCTTTAGCCCACTGTGCAATACTCCTAAGCCGCTGCGGCAAGGTCCCAAATTTAAAAAAAAAAAAGTTTTTTTCTCTTGAGCACTGTTCTGTGCTGCTTTACTCTACAGCATTTTCTGTAGCACAGCCTTTACTAAATGCTAAACTCTTATTTTCTGTCTTAAAACCTGGACTTCTGGCCGTATTTATATATATATATATATATATATACATTTCTTCTTTGCACTATTGTATACTTCAGAACTTCCCTCTTGAGGTGTGGATTTCTGGCTGTGGAATGCTTAGCACAGAAAATCCCATGCCTAACACCACCCCAGCCCACCAGCAGTGGGACTGAATGTGGGTAGAGCAATGTCTGTCCCTTCATATTCTGTCTGATCGTATGGCAGCTGTACTGGCGGATGCCGGTAAGCACAGGAAATGCAGCAGAGATTACTTCAGCGAAACCCGCAAAATGTACCACAGCATCCAGAAAAAGTGAAGGCATCCATGATTACCCCAGAGCTGCACGGATGCACAACCACACTAATGCCAGCAATGGAGTAAACTGCCTCCAGGCACGTGCCTTAACTTAACTCCTGCCCTGACCCAGGCACTAAAAAAAACCCCTGTACCAAAATCCACACTAACCCATGTACAGCTCCCTGCACAGCCCGTGAATAGTTCATTTCCTCCTTTGCATCCCATTTACATGCACTCGTGCAAGACCAGTCACAGGTTTTTAAGCGTTTTCCCACGCTGAATATTATTACATACACGCATAAGACCGGCGCGGGAAAAACGCGCGCAAAAACCTGCAGCAGCTTTAGCACAGCCTATTACATTGGCTCCTGTGAATCCAGAAGTGCTGGGGCAAACTGATAAATGAAACAGAAGCAAATCACCTGGACCTGATGATACTCAACTCCAGAGCTCCAAAGAAACTCAATTAGGAAACTGCAGACCTGCCACCAGTAATTAGCAGCCTATCATTTAAATCTGTCACTGTACCTGAGAACTAGAGGATAGCCAATGTTACACAAAGTTTTTAAAAAGTCTCCAGAAGTTATCTAGAAAACTACAGACCAGTGAACCTGACACTGGTGAAGGATAAAATGGTGGAAGCTACTTCCCCTACTACCCATAACTAATCAAGCTTGATATTTCACTTGGTTGCAGCTCCATCACTGCTCTCTACATTAATGGTGGGGGTGGAAGGGAAATAGAACCAAAGAGCTAAGAGAAACAGATAAGTATGAGAAAAAAAATGTGAAGCTTGCTGGGCAGACTGGATGGGCCGTTTGGTCTTCTTCTGCCGTCATTTCTATGTTTCTATGTTTCTATTATTAGGAACATAATTAGTGAGAATATGGATAAACATGGCTTAATGAAGTAGAGCCAACATGGATTTAGCAAAGAGAAGTCATGTTTTAATCAATCAGAATACTTTAATGGTGTAAACGTGGATAAGGATGAGCTGCTTGATATAGTGTATCTGGATTTTTAAAAGGTATTCAATAAATCCCTCATGAGAGACTCCTGAAGAAATTAAGAAATCCCAGGACAGAAAGCAATGACCTATTGTGGATTAATAATGGGTTAAAGGCTAGGGACTAAAAAGCAGGAGTGAATGGTCATTCTCCCAATGGAGAGTGATAAATAATGGAGCACCCCAGAGATTTGGACGGGGATCAGTGTTATTTAACTATTCATTAATGATCCGGACAAGGGAGAAATAGGTGAGGCGATCATCATACCTGGGAACTCTCGGATTTGGCCCAGAGACTCCAGAATTCTGAATGAATTACCATGTCCCCGGAACAACACCCACAAACGCCGGGTGCCCTAGGGTTGCCAACTGTCCGGATTTTCTCCGGACAGTACGGATATTTGAGGATATATCCGGAAGCCAGAAGGAGGCTAAAATGTCCGGATTTTAGCCCTCCAATCCAGCTGCAGCCCACCCAGCCTGAAAACCTCCCACCCAGTGCCAGGGCCTTCCACTAAGTTAACACCATCCCTACTGTGAAGGTCGGCCCGGCACCTCTTCTGTCGCTCTGGTGGCAAGGACAAATGTCAGCTGTTTGAACAGCTGATGTTTGACCTGCGCTGTGCTGACCTTCGCAGTAAGGACGGTATTCACAGCCCGAACAGAAAGGAAGAAATGCCTCAGGAGCAGCAGGCCGGCAGGAGCCCAGCCAACAGAAGAAGATGCACCCCGGAAGCAGCAGACCGGCAAGGAGCTCAAGCTCTGCCGGCAGAAGACGATACATCTTGTAGGTAGAGAGCCAGCAGGATATCCAAGTCCTGTCGGGCAAATGTAGGAGCAGAGAAGGGGGTGGGGCCTTCAGCAGCTTCCTTCCCACCCGCAGCAGAGGAGCCCTAGAGTTTGAGAGAGTCTATTGAGTGGTGTGAGGGGACAGCAGCCTGTGTGTATGTATATGTGAAGGAGAGAGAGTCAGCGAGTGTGAGAGAGCTATGTGTATGAGGGAGAGAGTCTGAGTGTCTGTGGGTGAGGGAGAGCCAGTGAGTGTGTGGGGGGGGGGAGGGAGAGCTTGTAAGTGCGAGAGCCTGTGTGGGAGTGGGGGAGAGAACTAGTGAGTGTGAAAGAGCCTGTGTGTGTATGTGGGGAGGGGAAAGAGCCTATGTATGTATGTGAGGGAGAGAAAGCAGTGAGTGTGAGCACCTGTGTGTGTTTGTGAGAGAGAAAGAGTCTGAGTGTGTGAGAGTCTGCAGGTGTGTGTGTATGCGACGGAGAGCCAGTGAATGTATGTGGAGAGGGGAGAGAGCCATTGAGTGTGAAAAAGCCTGTATGTGGGTGGGAGGTGGAAAGAACTTGAGTGTGGATGGGTAGGGGGAGAGCCAGTGAGTGTGAAAAAGCCTGTGTCTGTGGGTGGGGGAAGAGAGCCAGTGTAGGTGTGGAGGAAGAAGTGAGCCTGTGTGGGAAGGGGAAAGAGAGCCTGTATGTGTGGGTAGGGAGGAGGAAGAGAACCTGTGTATGTGTGAGGGAGTAGGGAGAGAGCCAGTATGTTTGTGTGTGTGAGAGAGGAGGAGTGTGCATGAGAGTCAACATGTGTGAAAGAGAGAATTAATTCTATCAGGCCAATACAGTACAGTGCGCTCCGGTGGAGCATTTGGACGTGCGCTTTCGACGCGATAGTTTTACCCCTTATTCAGTAAGGGGTAATAGCGTGTTTTTGACGCGCTAGTTTAACCCCTTATTCAGTAAGGGGTAATAGCGCGTTGAAAACGCGTGTCCAACCCCCCCGAGACTAATAGCGCCCGCAACATGCAAATGCATGTTGATGGCCCTATTAGTCATTCCTGCGCGATACAGTAAGTAAACTGTGCAGCCAAGCCGCACATTTTACTTTAAGAAATTATCACCTACCCAAAGGTAGGCATTAATTTCTGCCGGCTCCAGGGAAGTGCACAGAAAAGCAGTAAAAACTGTTTTTCTGTGCACCCTCCGACTTAATATCATGACAATATTAAGTCGGAGGTCCCAAAAGTTAAAAAAAGTAAAAAAAAAAAATAAATAAATTTTAAATCAGCCCGCAGCTTGAAAACCAGACGCTCAATTTTGCCGGCATCCGGTTTCCGAACCCAGGGCTGTCAACAGGCTCGAGAACTGACGCCAGCAAAATTGAGCGTCGGCTGTCAAACCCGCTGACAGCCGCCGCTCCTGTCCAAAAAGAGGCGCTAGGGACGCGCTAGTGTCCCTAGCGCCTCTTTTTACCGCAGGCCCTAATTTAAATATTTTGGTTTACTGAATCACGCACACAGAACACTGGCCTGGGCGCTCGCCCGTTCTCCCGCGAACTTTACTGTATCAGCCTGTTAGTTAGGGAGTTTGTAAATATAAGTATATAAATATAAATATATATATATATATATAAATATAAATATATATATATATATATATGTAAAGCCTCAAGCTGCGAATTGTTTACTTACTCTTTAAAACGGTTATTTGTAAAATCTGTTACTAATTTATATTTATTTACTGTTTACTTATTGTGTAAACTGTTTAATGTAAAGCCTGTTGCTAAAATTAATGTTTACTGTAAACCGAGGTGAGGTATATCCATACGTACCGCGGTATATAAAAATCTCTAAATAAATAAATAAAAATAAATAAATAAGAAAGAACAAAGTATGCACCCTCCCTATATGACAATCTCAGGATGACGGGAAATCAAAAGTTGCCAGGAATGGTGATCATATTTGCAGGTGGCACAAAATTATTCAGCTTAGTTAAAACCCAAGCAAACTATGAAGGTTCATAGAAGGACTTTGCAAAACTGGGGAGCTGGACATCTAAATGGCAAATGGAATGTAATGAGGACAAGTGCAAAGTAACGCACACAGCAAAATACAACCCTATGAGAACAATTTTCAAATGATTTTAGCTAGATAACTAAGCAGTTACTTAAGTCAAATCGGTGGCAGAATATTGCCCTCCCCCACACTGTTTCGCAGCCAGGAGCAGGACAAGGGACTGGGAAGCAACACCCAGGAGTTTCATTTCCAAATCCCTGTGTGACTTTATGTTCAAATCTTACATACAACAGAGCTGAAAACACAGTGAGTGGTTTCTGCACACCATCATATGTAAACCAAAGTCATGTAAACCAAGTCACCAACCATCATATCATATTCTGCACACCATCATATATAAACCAAAGTCAAACTGTAACAATGCCCCATGCCTGCTTTTATAGTATCAACTTTGCATCTGCTACCAGCTGGCCCCAAATGTTCAATTCTGTAGGGGAGAAACAGTCTTCATGTTGGTCCCTGGAGGAACCAAGTCATGAGACTGGCTGAGTTACTTATCATACCTGTGCTCCAGCTGCGAGAAACAATAAGGAGTCCTATATTTCCATAAGCCCATCCCTAATTCCTGCTGGTTCTGGGAGTTTCTTTTTTTTTTTTTTTTTCACAGTAACAGTCATGCAAATAAACCTGAGATTATGCCACACATTCTAGAGGGCCGGCTCTGGGGCTGCCATGCCCTGGGCTTCCAGGCACAAACAGGAAGCTGGAGCTTTCGCAATTCATGCCTCCCCTCAGTGAGCTCAAGTCGCTCAACGTCTTTCTTGTTTCTGATATCTTTTCTCCCACATTACTTAGGAATTTCATGCTGCTCCACAGCACTTCCTGTTTTCTCACTGGTGCTTCTGAAGGGTAAAAAAAAATTCCAGGAGCCAGGAACAGGACACATGGCGGGCGGGGGGGGGACAAAACAACACGTGACAGACAATCACCGGCCCTGCCAGGAAGTGCGCTCGCCCCGTTTGCTGGAAGGACGGGAGACTGCACGGCACCGCCTCTGAAGTACAAGAAATTTAATATTTCACTTCACTTCCACAAATGACTTTTGCATCTGATATTCACTCGTGAAACCTGGACTTTGCTGCGCGTGAGAATCCGAAGCAAAGGACTTAAAATCAAAATGGCCCGGAGACGCAGTGGCCCTGGGTTAGGAAGCTGGGGAGGCAGCGCTCACAGCCCCTGAGCGAGAGGGCGTCATAGTCATTGCACAAAGTCTGGATCGGGACTGCGGAGTTTTGGAAGGAGTCCCGATGCATGGACCCTGGCCGAGGGCGGTCGCCGCAATGACAAGGGCTAAATGTAAGTTGGGAGGAGATACAAAACAGAGAAAAAAAAAATCTCGAGAAGCTGCAAATAAAGGCTCTTGTTGCCAGATCCCTTTGTTAATCTTTTAGCTAACATTGCCATATGCACCCAGCGCAGTACGGATACGTACGAGACAGTTCCTGCTCTGTGGAGCTTCCAGTATAGTCCAGACTCATAGACGAGACAAACAAGAGTAGCTAATTACAGACCTGAGGACAGAGGTCACTTTAAGCGAGTAAAACTCTACGAAAGTCAGACCCCTATCTGGAAAAAAAAAAAAAAGTGTTCACAAGAAAAACAGGCAGTGGGGGGTCGTGAGTGTGGGGCAGGGAGGGTAGGATTGAATTAAAAAACCATTTGCTTTTCAAAGCAAGCTTCACATCTTGTGATCAATTTGAACCCAAAGCCAGAAAGAGCACAAGAAATAGTAAGAAGCATGCATCGTGGAAAAAGTGTTAACCAAGCAAAATCTAAAGACCTAATTCTTCTAGCAAAGCCCAGCTTGCTAGCTCCAGCCGAATCCCGTATGAGCACCGAGCATTCCGATGGACTCCACCCTCCAAAGTACATAAGAAAAACAGAAAAAGGCTGCAGAGCTGGATGGGTGGCAAACTGCAGGGCAGATTAGCTCTGCTATGACAGGCCGATGCTCGTTAATTGAGCGGCCCTTTTCTTAACGGGACTGCCGGCACACTTTTTTTTTTTTTTTTAATTCTCCTATTTTGGTTCCTCCGACTTAATACTGCAATGATATTGGCAGAGGAACCGAAAAAAAGAAACAGAAAAGCAGTATTTTCTGCTCTTCTGTAATTTTTTTGGGCTCCTCAAGAATTAACACCTGCTCCGGGCAGGGATTAATTTTTGTGGGATAAAATGTACACAACGGGCATACATTTTTTTTTTCCCATAGGGGGAAATATGTAATAGCCTCATCAACATGAATTTACCATGGATGAGCGTTGTTACCTATGTGCTCGATTGGATGTGTGTTTCGGATGCACTAACCCCCGTTTGCATCAGGGGTTATGGGCGCGCATCCAAAAGGCGCATTCAGTTGTATGTTGAGCCGTGCACTGTGCCCAGCGCACAGTATTGCATCGGCCTGTGAGAGCTTCAACTGCTCTACCAACCAAGGGGCACTACAGACAAAACAACAGCAAAACAGAATTTTGACAAAATGGTAGCAGCACCATCTTTTCTTCCCTCTTATCTGAAAGCAGTTAGCTAGGCCCAGGCTGAATCTCCAGTGACCACAGAAGATTATGAACAGTACAGTGGCCCCCGTTTTCAACTTGAAAGGATGGCTGGTGGAGCCCCAAGCACCGGTTGAATGCCCCTGGTTTAGATGGGCCGTTTGGTCTTCTTCTGCCGTCATTTCTAGTTACAAAGTGATGGTTATGATCAGAACGGTGACTATGCTGAAATACTTTGGCATGGATATAAAGTGTTAGGATATCAATCACCCTTTGGAGATAAAATCACTTTTCTTTTTTTTTAATAGTGTAGCAGTAGGCACTATGGTGTGCATATTCACAAAAGGCCGAGCCCCGTAGCTGGCCAAATTTTGGCTTGTTGAGTTTCGACCTAAAATCACTTTAAATCGTCATGTGGGGCAATAATAGGGGATGAGAAAGGATGGATTCCATTTGCTCATCTGGAGGAAGATTATGATCTTAGCCCTGTGTCTAGGGTATTATATGAGTATATGAAAGCGGCTGTCAAAAAACTAGAGAGGACAGGGTGGGCGAGGAGGCAGCCATCAGCGCTTGAACGAAGATTAACGGGTGAAGGCAGATCTAAAAAAAATTGGTAACGGGTTTCTTTTTTTTTTTAACTTGTTATTTTATTCAATTTATAAATTGAAGAAAGGAATAAACCTTTTCTTACAGAACAAGATAAGTGATTATACAATATCATACAATGGAAAATACAAAATTAAGCAAATGAACATATCATAATCATTCGTCTCCAGAAGTAACAAGTTAACCAGAGACAGCAGAAAAGTTAGGAGACAAAAGGAAATTTACAAAAATAAAGAAACTAGCTTAACATGAGATTCAAGCAGTGATACACTTGTATCACACCTAGGAGGATAATTTTTAGAAAGCCCACACAGGGACAAAGTTTGCGGGTACATTTTACTCATGGACTGTGCACCAATTAAAAAAAAAAAACAAATCATGATGCATGCACACACTTTCACTTTTTCACTTGCCATGGGTACACAATGCCCAGGAATGTTTGCACCAGTTTTTCATGCAGGGGCTTCTTCTATGGAAAGTAAAGGGGCAGATTTTCAAAGGGGTACGTGCGTAAGATACGCGCGTACCCCCCCCCCCCCCCGAAAACCTGCCCCAAGCTCCCCCTGCATGCGCTGAGCCTATGTTGAATAGGCTCGGAGGCGCGCACAAGCCTCAGGACATGCGTAAGGGAGGAGGAATAAATAGCCTAGTGGTTAGAGCAGTGGGCCATGAACCAGGAGACCAGGGTTCAAGTCCTGCTGTCGCTCCTTGTGACCTTGGGCAAGTCACTTTACCCTCCATTGCCTCAGGTACAAAACTTAGATTGTAAGCCCTCTGGGGAAAGAGAAATATCTACCGTACCTGAATGTAAACTGATGTGATATCTCAGATCAAATGTCAGTATATAATAAATAAATAAAACTGATTAATAGCAGTTAATGGATTTCTCCTCCAAGAACTTATCCAAACCTTTTTTGAACCCAGCTACACTAACTGCACTAACCACATCCTCTGGCAACAAATTCCAGAGCTATATTGTGCATTGAGTGAAAAAGAATTTTCTCCGATTAGTCTTAAATGTGCTACTTGCTAACTTCATGGAATGCCCCCTAGTCCTTCTATTATTTGAAAAAGTAAATAACCGATTCACATCTGCTCGTTCAAGACCTCTCATGATCTTAAAGACCTCTATCATATCCCTCCTCAGCCGTCTCTTCTCCAAGCTGAACAACCCTTTGCTGGCCAGGAAGATTTCATCCGGTTCCAGGCGATGATTGGAGAGCGTCGAGAGACCCCCTCCCCCCTCCCTAACAGTCGGGCCTTGCCGACATCATTACTGAGCGCCTCGATTCCATCTATAAATTGCAGAGCCCTGCAATGTGCAGCCGCCGGTGCACCACCGAAGCCGCACGCCAAAGGGGCCCACCCCTAGGCACTGAAAATGGGGAGGAAGAGAAAATCTAAAATCTGGACATCTTCTCCTGCTCCTTCCTTGGCAGCACTTCGTGGGCCCGTGGATGACCACGTCGTTCGAACGGGTGAGTCATCCAATAGAGACTGTCTTGGTGAATCTTCACCTTTAGGAATACCTTTAAGTTCTGGGCCCAATCAGCCACACCTGCACTCTTTTACAGAAAGATTTTAGCTGTAGTTAATGAAACATTGGCTAACATTAAGAAGCAAGCTGATGAAAATCAATGGCATATCATAGAGGTCAAAACGTAAGCCCAGACTTTACTTATTAAGCAAAGTTACTGTTTCAATGCAGCAGTTGGAGAAGAAAGTCGACGATTTGGAGAACCACTTATGCCATGGAAACTTGTGGATTGTAGGATTTACCGAGATGATCCCAGACCATGACATGCAAGCTCTTCTGGAAGTTTGGCTGTTGAAGGAGTTATGATTAAAGGGCCTAGTTGGTAAGGTACTTTTCAAACATGTGCATCTCTTGGGAGGTCGCACTGGATCCAAGGGCAAGCCATGTGTGGTAAGCACGAAATTATTTCATTTGCTTATAAATCAGAAAACTTATAAGCAGACCACAAGCATAGAGAGCTGAGGCATGATGGCAATTGAATCCTGATTTTTCAGGGTTACTCCAACACCATATCTTTGAAAAGGAAGTAATTTGCTCCTGTCTGCTCACTGTTATACAAAACAAAACATTAAATTCTTTCAGCAGCTCCCAGCTTGACTCCAGATTATACATAATGGAGAACTTAAAATTATCAGAGACGTCCAGGTAGCTAAAGAGTTTCTGCAGCTTTAGCCACTTAGATAAAGTGGTCCCTGTCTTAAATTAAACCCACTCTATCAGGGCCGGATTTACACATTTCTATGCCCTAGGCCAAAGCACAATTCTGCGCCCTCCCCCCCCTCAAAAGTTGATTTATAATTTTCAATTTAATATGTAATAGTTTATTTTTGAAACATGTAAGCACTTAATACAATCTTTATAATCTTTGAACCACATATTTTTAATTCAAAACTACCCGCATCGCCCCACGGAAGTTCTTCTGTCCGACCCGACCCGCGCTGAAATATTTTGAACCCAGCCCGCAAAATGCAGACGACTGCCTATATAACCCATACGAGGTATGACGATTACTTCTTTGGTTAGTTCAAATTATTCACCCAGATGGTGTATTCGATACAAAAAACAGCGAATAAAATTGACATAAAATGCAGAAGATTTTCATCGATTCTCATCTGACATTATAGAATTTTATTGAAATGTTTTGCATTTTGTGTCAAACTTACATTTCACCACATTAAATGATGCTGCATAAACAAGCCATGAGTTGTGTGTGTTTCATGTTTTGTAATAAACATTGCAGCCCCCTTATAATTTGGCGAACACCCCCGTCAACTTTTTCTGCTTTCGGCTTTCAGCCCTGAGTTAACAAAACAGTGTATAAAAGTAGTAACGATATATTTTACGTACCTATTATCAGTAGATATGTAGAAGACAAGCGATATGAACGTAATGAATCACTATTGTAACGCCAAATCTGGAATTTTCCTTTAACACGTGGTTTACGCCGAGTGTGTGAGAGAGAAATAGCAAATGCTTTTTGCCTGTGACTGAGCAAAACAACGCAAACTGGAGAGATGGGCAACGTAAATGTACCGCTCAATTTATTTAAAGTATATGGATATAAATTTAAAAAACAGCATTTTATATGGCCTTTTGAAAATAATACTGAAAAATGTGTAAATGTTTGATTGTTATTTCTGCCGCATATATACGCCCCCCTGACTGCTGCACCTTAGGCCATGGCCTAGGTTGGCCTTATGGGAAATCCGACCCTGCACTCTATTAATCCACCTTTGATATTTTAAATCTTGACCCTGGTTCTTCACAAGCACTTATTTGCCTGGGACTGTCTCTTGTGTGTCTCTTTACAACACTGCAGACATCTCGTACCGCCACAGAAACGACCTGTGGCAGTGATAGTAGCCTAGGGCACTCTGGAGAAGAGGAGGAGGAATATGCTAGATACTACCATAAGCAACTTGCTGGGCAGACTGGATGGACCGTTTGGTCTTTATCTACCGTCATTACTATGTTATGTTACATGTCTCTACAGTTTAAAAACTGTTTAAAATATAATAGACAACTGTGTAACTATATATTCGCAGGAAGCATTTCATTTTAGTGGGTTTGTTGACTCAGGTAGCTTAAAGCAGCAGTACCACATTCTTCAAAATATCAGTGTTACTATATCAGACTTATTTCTAGGTCTTCTTTCTACATTCTCCTAAGATAGCTAGCTAGATAGATAGATAGATTTATATTTTTAGGATCTTTTCTTTAAATAAAGTGAATAGCTTTGAATGTGGCCATGCCCCCTAGTTTTAAAAATATGTCCTTCCCTAAGTTCCTTTTTCATTTGCTCATGTAATAAATATTTATGCTGTTACATGCATCAGTGTGATGACTGCATGGTATTCAGTGCTGCTCCAGTTGATTTAAGGAGCTTTAAAGTATTGCATGTTATAGGAAAGGCATGGGGAGGGGGGAAGAGAGACAGAGAGACTAACCATAATGCCCTCACCCTAGATAGGTATTTATATCTCTATGGGAGGCCCACCTTCTAACTCGAGGTGAGGTTTATGTATTAGTGTAGGGGTTAGGGGCCACTTTGACATTCAGAGAGCGACATACAAACAGAACAGTGCTCTCTTGTGAAGATTTGAGGACCTTCGGAGTGAGGAAACTCACACAAAGATGAGATTTGTGCAATGTTCTCTCAACCTAGCTTGATGGACTCTCTACCTGGGTAATAAAAGTTTGAACCCAGCCCGTTTGGTCACAAATTACGCCCCAAACTCCTCCCTTTTTTCTGATTTGCATCACACCATGTGTTATGGTGCTTTCGCAGGCATTAAAGGCATTTTCACAGGCATTAAAGGCGTTTTTGCATGCGTTAAAGGGGCTTAACGCATGCAAAAACGCCTTATAGCAATTTGATAAATAACCCTGTGAGTTAGGTGCGAGCATAGGCACCTAAAAATGTACTCGGAAAATAAACTTGAGCTCCCTAAAAGCTAGGCCAGGTATAATTTAGGAGCCCAGTGCTAAGTCTCTATGTTTGTTCCCCTGCCCTGCCCCACTCCCTTTTTAGGTGCCCAAATTTAAGTGCCTTGTGATTTTAAGAACTTAAATTTAGGACTGAGAACCAACAAATATTTTATTTCAAAAGTCTAGGCCTCCAACTCTTGACCATTTGAATATCAGGATCACAGAGCCCTATTCTAAGCCTAACTCTAGGTGCTTATGGTTAAGGTTAGGTGCCTATATTCAGAGAAAATGTTTAGGTGCCTATATTCACTTACTATAGATGCCTATCTTTAGCATAGGGGTGAGCAATTCTGGGCCTTGAAGGCCACCAAGCAGTCAGGTTTCAGGATATCCCTAATGAATATGCATGAAATATATTTGCATGCACACTGCCACAACTGTATGCAGATCACCGCATCCTGTAATAATACTATCTGGTTTTAGTTGGGGGGATAATAAAAAGTACTGTAGTTTAAAAGGGTCGGCGCAACCGATTAAAAAAAAGGCTCTGAGCCGCGCCTTATAATCCGGTGCGCCTTATATATGAACCTGGATGCCTTAGCAGGCGCTCATTGATAATGCGCCTTATAATCCGGTGCGCCTTATAGTCTGAAAAATACGGTAATTGCGATGGAGAAGGTATAGAGAAGGGCGATCAAAATGATAAGGGGAATGCAACAGCTCCCCAATGAGGAAAGACTAAAGAGGTTAAGACTTTTCAACTTGGAGAAGAGACGACTGAGGGGGGATATGATAGAGATGTTTAAAATCATGAGAGGTCTAGAACGGGTAGATGTGAATCAGTTATTTACTTTTTCGGATAATAGAAAGACTAGGGGGCTCTCCATGAAGTTAGCATGTGGCACATTTAAAACTAATCAGAGAAAGTTCTTTTTCACTCAACGCACAATTTAACTCTGGAATTTGTTGCCAGAGGATGTGGTTAGTGCAGTTAGTATAGCTATGTTTTTAAAAGGATTGTATAAGTTCTTAGAGGAGAAGTCCATTACCTGCTATTAATTAAGTTGACTTAGAAAATAACCACTGCTATTACTAGCAACAGTAACATGGGATAGACTTAGTTTTTGGGTACTTGCCAGGTTCTTATGGCCTGGATTGGCCACTGTTGGAAACAGGATGCTGGGCTTGATGGACCCTTGGTCTGACCCAGTATGGCATGTTCTTAACTAATGTCACTCCAGGAATTACACTGAAATCAAAACTATAAAGGAATATCAATGATTGTGTTAGTTTTAAATGTACAATGCGTGATCTAAGAAATATTGTTTTGCTAGATCTGCTGCTCTAAAGTTCGCTTTTAATAGTAGTAATAATGCAATTGGAGGTGCAACATCTAGTCAGATAATGCAGCCCTGTCTGTGAGAATGACAGCAGCAGGAGAGGTTACTTTGCATCGCCATCAACCTCTCATCTCCAAGGTCTCACTAGTAAATGTATTATCTACCCCCAGTAATTTTCAAACTTTTGTTTTAATATTCTTTTTTATTAAGATTCCATACAATCATTACATATCATTGCAACAAAGTCGAGAAAACAAGGTTTATACCTGGCATTCATGATTTGTTACCCTATCTTTCCGGATCCACCTTGAAGAACTAGCCATGTGCATGCCATGGCAAGATATTACACTACAGCTCTTCAAAATTCCTCAGAACATAGCTGAACAAAGAAGACAGAAGTGACAGGAGAGGAAGAGAAGACGTGGGAGGGAGAGAAACCGACTCTCCACTAGCAACGCCTTTTGTATTTGTTGTGTGAATGGCCCCAGGCCTTCTCAAACATGTGGAGATCACCATTCATTTTTTTAGATAACACTCTTATATGATGCAAAAGCACCATTTCTTTGAGCCATTCGTTGACAGAAGCTTCTGTAGTTGTCCTCCACAGTCTTAAAATGATTCTTTTAGCAAAGATCAGTGCAGTGGTTAAATCATTTTTTCTGATACTCATCAAGAAAATGAAACTCAGAGAAGTCATGTAATCTGCTTACTTTAGGACTCAATAATGCTTAATGTTTAATGACCTTGTCAAGCCCAAAGTTTACATTTGACCAAATATCTTGTAGACATTTTTTTTCTTTTGGTAAAGGAACTCTAGCATAATACATCTTGAAATTCTGTATATACAAAATTGTGTGGCACTCTTCAGGGATGCTAGTGAAACCCATGGTTCCATGGACCCCTGCTTGAAAAATCTACCCCTCTGCCTCTGATGCAGTATCATGTTCTGAAACGGAACTGAGTAAATGAAATTGTTACTAGGTGTACCAATGCACTGATACAATACATGTGTGTGTGTTTAAAAACTAACTAAAAGCACTGGCTCAGTGGCGCCATTGCTAAATGGTGTGCACCATCATGTGGAAGGCAATGATTTAATCCCAGGGTCGGCTGGGGATGAGGTGGAGACAGGGTTCACAGCCTCTGGGTGGGATAGGAGGGAGTCATGGTCATTGCCTAAGGGTAACAACTAATGGCCAGGTTCAGGGTCCAAATTACAGGGTTACCAGAGGAGCCCTGGCCCACGGCAACCAGCCCAGGACCAGCACTGCAATGACTGGATTAAACATACAGGGGCGGATTTTAAGAGCCCTGCTCGCCTAAATCCGCCCAAAACCGGGCGGATTTAGGCGCGCAGGGCCCTGCGCGCCGGTGAGCCTATTTTACATAGGCTCACCGGCGCGCGCAGACCCCGGGACTCGCGTAAGCCCCGGGGTTCTCCGAGGGGGGCGTGTCGGGGGCGTATCGGGGGGCGGGCCCAGTCGTTGCGGCGTTTAGGGGGCGTGCCGGGAGCGTTTCGAGGGCGGGACCGGGGGCGTGGCCGCGCCCTCCGGACCCACCCCCAGGTCCCGGCGCGCTAGCGGCCCGCTGGCGTGCGGGGATTTACGCCTCCCAGAGGGAGGCGTAAATCCCCCGACAAAGGTAAGGGGGGGGGCTTAGACAGGGCCGGGTGGGTGGGTTAGGTAGGGGAGGGGAGGGAGAAAGGAAGTTCCCTCCGAGGCCGCTCCGATTTCGGAGCGGCCTCGGAGGGAACGGGGGTAGGCTGTGCGGTTCGGCGCGCGCCGACTATACAGAATTCATAGCCTTGCGCGCGCCGATCCAGGATTTTAGCGGATACGCGCGGCTCCGCGCGTATCTACTAAAATCCAGCGTACTTTTGCTTGCGCCTGATGCGCCAGCAAAAGTACGCCTATTCGCGTTTTTTGAAAATCTACCCCACAGTGAAAGGGAATCGAGTGAGAGCACTGACAGGGGAAGATCACCTTGTGTTGCGTTCGGGCCTGCTCTTCCCCCTCGCTCCATCCTCTCTACCTCTGTAGCGACTCCCTCCGGGCCTGATGGACGGCCTTCTGCCGCGGCGTCTCCATGCCGCTTCTCCACGGCGTCCCCAGACTGGCTCGACGCTGTGGATCCGACATGTTTCTGATGACGTAGGGCGCGCGCTCAGAAGTATGTACCAGCAAGGGCGTGAACCTCAGGGGCGTCCCCCTGTATTGACGTCATCTGCTTCCAACATAAAAGGTCTTCACTTACGCTGTCTATTAGAGTTAGCAAGGATTGATTGCGGGGATTCATTCTGGACCCGCTTCTCTCTACGCTACTCTGCCTCCTCGGATTTACCAGGGGTACCCGCTCCTCAGGGGCCTCACTCTCTTTTCTCTTTTTCAGATTGCAGATAGGAACCGGTACTCGCTCCTCGAGGGCCTATGTTCCTGAAGACTCTGAAGATTCTCTATTGCCTAGAAGCTATTACAGATACAGACACTCGTGAGTTGCTACCGCTCTCTCAGAGCTTTCCCTGGAACCAGGTACTCACTCTTCGAGGGCCTATCTCTTTCCAGCTACTGAGCCTTCTTAAGATTCTATGTGAGATGGTCATCTACTACTGGCTATGTATACAGCATACCCTGTCTACTCACTACCTATAGTCTCTCTACAGCTCAGCAACCCTGGGATCGCAGTTCCAGTATCTGGAACCAGCTCACTACTGCCACCTCTGGTGGTTCTACTAACCTGTCTAATAAAAGAACTATCTGTGTCTGTCTCCATACTCAAGCCTAGCCGGTGGTCCCTCTCAGGATACCCTCTTGGGGGCACTGTCATCTGACATCGGCCCAAGGATTCACCTATTTACTACAATGTGCTCACTCCTCCCACTTCAGGAGCTGAGCATAACAGAGTGCTAGCTCATTTATGTCTCCGCCCATCAGACATCAGAACCATAACAGATTGCAACTCAGCACGGAGATTATAACAGAGTGCCAACTCCTACCCTCTGGAGGAGCAAACCTCTATCAGATCGCTAACTCCTGCCTTCTAGGGAGCTCATTCACAACAGATTGCCAACTCCCTAGCAGGTTCCACAACAGATTGCTAACTCCTCCCCTCTGGGGGATTAAACCCTAACAAGATTGCTACTCTGCAGTCTAAACCCTAACAGATTGCTAACTCCTCCCTTCTTGAGGAGTAGAACCTAACACCTTGCTGGTGGCTGAAAAGAATTGGTAAGTACTGCTTGGGGAAATATTAGAACTTAAAGGTTTTGGGGAGAAGTAAACTACAGGGGTATATTCTTTAGTATGTTTGTGTGTCTGTATTAAATAGCTAGTCAGAGGACATGCAAAAAACAGGAGTTTATGTGTTTTGTATTAAATAGCTAGTCAGAAGGCAGGCAAAAGCAGGAATTTGGGTGTTTGTCTTTCGCACCCCAGCTCATTCTTTGATTTATAGGCAGGTGACACTTTCACACTAAAAAATAAATAAATAAATCAGTCTTTTAACTTAAATTCAGAAATTCCTCACACCTTATGAAGAGTTTAATCATTCCCTTATAGGTCACTACCAGATAAATAGTGAATACACTAATACATTTTGTACGCATTCCTACTCCCATAGCATCCTAAACTTAACTAGGAACTGAACAAATTTAAGATGAAAGCAGCAGTCTAGCAGCAAGAGGGGACCTCGCAGTCTTTTGCATCGAGTGTGACGTGTGATTTTTTACCTGCCGGTGAGAGGTTGTATGTGTGCACTGATAACCTGGATTAAATAATCAAATAATGAAATTAATGGAACAGTTTTGCACAAGAGAAAGGAATGTGTTTTGTTTTTATGAACAGGCCTTGCTTGAGAGACAGAAGCAGTTTGTGTAGAGACAGAAGCAGTTTGTGTAGAGAACTGTCTGCAGCTCAAAGCCTAGTATACCAGATAACGGTACTTTTACATCATTAATTTAGGTAAAGGTTCTCCACTCCAAATAAGGGAGCTATCCCAAAACAAAAGAGAGAAAAAACATTGTAACAATATTAGTATATAAGGATGTAACGTATAGCTTAGAAACTGAGAAGGCTTTGGCAATATGTCACGGTTAGACGCTCCAAGCCACTCCCAGGAAACTCGTATCTTTCCTGGGATCATCTTCTGGCTTTTCTTTGCTTTCTATAATAAAGAGTATTATTGAGAAATATAAATGCTGTGAGTGTTTTCTATAACAAGCCAGCCAGCGCAGCGAAACCCCTGAGTGCCACGAGCCTCAGATAGTAAATTGGGAACTTCTTGTAAAGAAAGAAAGGTAATAACTAGAAAAGTCCCTGCCTTGGAGGTGAGGCAGGTAAAGGATCACAAATTAGAACCAGCATTATGCAGACAAAAACTGAAATGGAAACCCCAAGAAGCCAGACTCTGTGTGTAACAGTGGAAAAACAACCACCATTCCTCATAAACAAATAAAACCAAGAAACCTAAAACATCAATTATAATAGTAAAATCATACTAATAAAAGAACATTTTAAAACTACTGACAAATAGAATAAATTCTATTAATTGAAGTCATATACATTTTAAATTTTCCCAAGCACCAATAAAAAATGTAAAAACAGCACACATATCAAATAACACTCAATAATTAAAACTAATTAGGATTTTAAAAAAAGGCCACTATCCTTTCCTGAGAACTCTTGATTTCCAGTCACCTTGAGATTGTTGAGAATTAAGGGGCTAGGGGGATACACAAACTTTAACCTTTCTCTCTCACACACTCACATGTTCATTCTCTCTTAGAGCGGCCTCGGAGGGCACGTTCCTTCCGCCTCCCCCCACCTTCCCCTCTCTTCCCCTACCTAATCCGCTCCCCAGCCCTACCTAAAACCCCTCCTTACCTTTAATTTTTAAGTTGCGCCTGCCTCCGGGCAGGATTAGGTTGCGCGTGACGGTGACGGCCGGTCTGCGATCCCGGGCACAGCGCCAAATGGCCGCTGTGCCTGAAGGCTCCAGCCCTGCCCCGCCCCACCCCCTTTTTCAAGCCCCGGGACATACGCGCGTCCCAGGGCTTGCGCACGTTGCCGAGCCTATGCAAAATAGGCTCGGCGCACGTAACCCTTTTAAAATCCGCCCCATTAAGATTACTAATGCCAAGCGGCTCCAGCACTATTACTTATCTCACAAAATCCTGCGCTCCACTAAGAATTAGATCTAAAATTGCTCCCTTTCTCGTTGGTTCCGAAACCAATTGCTCCATAAAACTGTCATTTATTCCAACCAGGAACTTTATCTCTCTAGCATGTCCTGATGTTACATTCACCCAGTCAACACTGGTGTTATTGAAATCTCCCATTATTAATGCACTACCAATTTGGTTACCTTCTCCAATTTCTCTTAGCATTTCATTTGCACTTCTCAGCCTTTTGACCAGGTGGACGGTAGTATACTCCAATCACTATACTCTTCCCCAACACACAAGGGATTTCTACCCATAAGGATTCTATTGTGCATTTAGTCTCTTGCAGGATCTTTATCCTGTTGGACTCTATGCCATCCCGGACATAAAGCCCCACCCCCGCACCAAGTTATTCCTCCCTATCATGATATAATTTGTACCCTGGTATAGCACTATATTATTGGTTCTCACCTTTCCACCAATTATGTCTATCTCATTATTCACTGCTATACCCTCTCTCTCCCATCTTACTTCTTAGACCTCTGCCATTGGCATACAGGCATTTCAAAGTGTGTTTTTTGTTTGTATTAGCCTGCTTTTCAGTTGACCGGGATACATTGGCATCTTTTAGTTCAGGTGATTCTTTCCTTATAGGCACTTGGACTACTTTTCTTATTATTGGAACCTCACTGTTGGGATGCCCTAACTCTAATGCGTCATTAGTATCCTTTGAAGATACCTCTCTCCGAACCATGCGCTGCTGAGCGACTGTCGGCTTTCCCCTTTGTTCTAGTTTAAAAGCTGCTCTATCTCCTTTTTAAAGGTTAGCGCCAGAGCCTGGTTCCACCCTGGTTAAGGTGGAGCCCATCCCTTCGGAAGAGACTCCCCTCCTTCCCCAAAAGGATCCCCAGTTCTTCACAAAACTGAATCCTTCTTTCTTGCACCATCGTCTCATCCACGCATTGAGACTTCAGTACGTAACCAGCATTCTCTGATAAAATGATTCAATAAAACGCAAGTCTAAATAAATAGGTCTTTAGTTGCTTTTTAAATGCTTTGCTATATTCTTGCTTTCTCAGTGCAATAGGCAGTAGAGATGTGAATCGTGTCCTCGATCGTCTTAACGATCGATTTCGGCTGGGAGGGGGAGGGAATCGTATTGTTGCTGTTTGGGTTTTAAAAATATCGTGAAAAATCGTTAAAATCATGAGCCAACCCCCTAAAACCCACCCCCGACCCTTTAAATTAAATCCCCCACCCTCCCGAACCCCCCCCCCCCCAAATGCTTTAAATTACCTGGTGGTCCAGAACAGCGGCGGTCCGGAACGGCCCCCTCAATTGAATCCTTTTGTCTTCAGCCGGCGCCATTTTGCAAAATGGCCGCCGCAAAATGGCGGCGGCCATAGACAAAAACGATTCGACACAGGTCGTTCCGGACCCCCGCTGGACTTTTGGCAAGTCTTGTGGGGGTCAGGAGGCCCCCCCAAGCTGGCCAAAAGTTTCTGGGAGTCCAGCGGAGTTCAGGAAGCGATTTCTTGCCGCGAATCGTTTTCCGTACGGAAAATGGCGCCGGCAGGAGATCGACTGCAGGAGGTCGTTCAGCGGCGGTCCGGAACCCCCGCTGAACGACCTCCTGCAGTCGATCTCCTGCCGGCGCCATTTTCCGTACGGAAAACGATTCGCGGCAAGAAATCGCTTCCTGAACTCCGCTGGACTCCCAGAAACTTTTGGCCAGCTTGGGGGGGCCTCCTGACCCCCACAAGACTTGCCAAAAGTCCAGCGGGGGTCCGGAACGACCTCCTGCGTCGAATCATTTTTGTCTATGGCCGCCGCCATTTTGCGGCGGCCATTTTGCAAAATGGCGCCGGCTGAAGACAAAAGGATTCAATTGAGGGGGCCGTTCCGGACCGCCGCCGTTCTGGACCACCGCTGGATCCCCAGGTAATTTAAAGCATTTGGGGGGGGGGGGGTTCGGGAGGGTGGGGGATTTAATTTAAAGGGTCGGGGGTGGGTTTTAGGAGGTTTTAGTGTGCCGGTTTTCCTGCCCTCCCCCTTCCCCCGATTTACGATTTTTTAACGATAAATCGGGGGAATTGGTATTGTATCGTGGCCCTAACGATTTTTGATGATTTAAAATATATCGGACGATATTTTAAATCGTCAAAAAACGATTCACATCCCTAATAGGCAGTTTGTTCCAAAGTTGTGCACCAGTGATTGAAAGCATCCGATCTCTAGTCTCAGTTAAGTACATTTTCTTAGAACTGGAAATATCTAAAAGACATTGCTCCTCTGAGTGCAAACTCTCGACTGGGCTGTATAATTTGAAAAACAAATCAATATAAAAATGCATGTCACTATTTATTTATAGCATTGTGAATAATAATCAAAGTTTTATAAATAATGTGAAATTCAGCAGGGAGCCAGTGCAAAGCTTTCAAAATTGGGGCGATGTTGTTCAAATGTTGCGCTCCCTGTTATAACACTAGCCACAGAATTTTGTTTGGCTTTAATAGCGTACGCTAGAAGACGAAGAAAAACTGAGTTGGAATAATCCAAACAAACGGTAAGGCTAAAGGTGTCTAAGCCTTCTGAGCTTCCACTATGATTTTATCACTAACCTTAATTTTAATGACCCACTACAGGGGTGAGAGACTTGTAAATGGGCAGAAGTTCCTTTCTTTTCCCACCACCCATCACCATCCTTGCCAAAGCTTCATCATTCCTCTCCTGTTAAAGAGAACTCTTCTCGTGGTCGTGCGTTGCCCTGTGGTTCAGCCGTGCCGTGCTGGTGCATGATCAGCAATGCTCGCACCCTCTCCCCGATTGCTTTCTGTGACTGGCTCAGACTTCACCGCCCCCCTGAGCTGCATTCAGCCGAACGGCTCCCACACTACCAGGCTACTGTATGCAGTTTGTCAGTTGTCGGTATCACAGTTTCACACAGTTATACCTATTGAGACATTACCTGAAGGATATTCTACATATTGATGACTGTCACTTAGGGGAAGTTATGTGCTCCCTTCGAAACCAGACAAATTCAATTATCTACTACTCATTTGAGAGGAGAAAAAACATGTTTCCAATAAGATTTATGGATT
The DNA here is from genome assembly GCF_901001135.1 of Rhinatrema bivittatum. Classification (NCBI taxonomy): domain Eukaryota; kingdom Metazoa; phylum Chordata; class Amphibia; order Gymnophiona; family Rhinatrematidae; genus Rhinatrema; species Rhinatrema bivittatum. Next base: position 38,872,582 of record NC_042618.1, on the reverse strand, counting down.
TTTTTAAAATTGGTGTCAAGCCTTAGACAGTTTTGCTACAAAGCATCTGCCCTTAGTACCCAACAAGGAAATTATTCTAAATCCCATAGCTTAATGATTAGCTATTTCATTTCAAGATAAAGCCCAATACACTGCCCAAAAGCCTAAGCACCTACTTCCTTTCCTACCTCATGTACCCATCTTATCTCTTTACTTGGGAATTATTAGAAAGGGAATGGTGAATAAAACTGAAAATGTCATAATGCCTCTGCATTGTTCCATGGTGAAACCGCACCTTGAATACTGTGTACAATTCTGGTCGCCGCATCTCAAAAAAGATATAATTGTGATGGAGAAGGTACAGAGAAGGGCTACCAAAATAAGGGGAATGGAACAGCTCCCCTATGAGGAAAGACTAAAGAGGTTAGGACTTTTCAGCTTGGAGAAGAGACGGCTGAGGGGGGATATGATAGAGGTGTTTAAAATCATGAGAGGTCTAGTACGGGTAGATGTGAATCGGTTATTTACTCTTTCGGATAGTAGAAAGACTAGGGGGCACTCCATGAAGTTAGCATGGGCCACATTTAAAACTAATCGGAGAAAGTTCTTTTTTACTCAACGCACAATTAAACTCTGGAATTTGTTGCCAGAGGATGTGGTCAGTGCAGTTAGTATAGCTGTGTTTAAAAAAGGATTGGATAAGTTCTTGGAGGAGAAGTCCATTACCTGCTATTAAGTTCACTTAGAGAATAGCCACTGCTATTACTAGCAACGGTAACATGGAATAGACTTAGTTTTTGGGTACTTGCCAGGTTCTTATGGCCTGGATTGGCCACTGTTGGAAACAGGATGCTGGGCTTGGTGGACCCTTGGTCTGACCCAGTATGGCATGTTCTTATGTTCTTACCCCATATCTATATGTATCCATTACTTACATACTCAATGCCTTCTTCCCTTGTGATCCAGGCAGAATATCAAATACTTGTAAATAAATAAGGTTTAAGGTTTATTTGGTTTTCTGTACCGTCATATCAGTGGGAATCTTCATAACGATTTACAAACATTTAGCGAGAAAAGTACAATAATGATATAGTAAAGGAAAGTACAATAATGATATAGTAAAGGAATGATAACAACTATAATATATATCAGAGGTAAAAAATTGGTAATAGTTAAAAATCTAAAATATTGTCGACTGAAATATATAAATATCAAAAGACAATAACAAATCGTGGGAGCGCAGTTAAATAGCATAACTATGAGATAAACAAAAACAAATGCAAAAGGGTGATCACTGCTTATCTAATACAGTCAGCGTATCCAATACCAATAAAATAAATGAATGAACTCTTGCAAATATTACTTTTTTTTTTTTTAGCTATAGTGTAGTAGCTAGTGCTAGATAGCGCCCCGCCACCATGCTGTACATTTAGGGGGCGAGCAGGGAAATAGAAGCTCCTGACATTTCACCCTACCAGGAGAGCACTTTCCCAGAACTGATGAAGAAGCCAAATTACATTTGGATTTTAGATGCTCGTCTTTCCAAACGCGAGCTCAAGGCGCGTTACATACAGGCACGGGTTTTTCCCCTCTCTCCGGAAGACTAAGCCTTGTACCTGAGGCGACGGAGGGTGAATTGACTTGCCCAATGTCGCAAGGAGCGGCAGCAGGAGCAGCGGGATTTGAACCCAGGCTTCCCTGGTGCTCCAAACCTCTGCTCTAACCGTCAGGGTCACGCCTTTACTCACGTTAGGACATGAGTGTTACTAACAAACTCTTACAAACCAGATCTTCTGTTGCATCTGGATTTTTTTTTTTTTTTTTTTGCATTTTCCAATATTATTGACGCATGCTCGTGCTATGCAATTCCAGTTCCCTCAGCCTGGAGCGAAGACCTGCAATATCCAAGCAAAGTCTTTACCTGTCTCCTGTCCAGCGCACTTCCAAATGTATTCTGTTTGCATTGATTACAAGCAGAGCTCAGAATTCCCTTCTTCCAGGGCTGCCAAATCAAGCCTTGCTTGAAGTCTGGCTGTTGAAACCGCTAATCACAAAGAGCCCATTGCATCCGAATGGTCTGCGGGCACCATTAGTGTGCATACTTGACGTAAGCTTTCAAAGAGTAACTAACCAGGGCCAGTTGTCCTTGAAAACGAGCTGGCCTAGACTACACCGGTACTTTTCCCCTGCTCTTTGTTCGAGCGGCAGAGGGGCACCAAATAGCCACTCGCATGTTTGAAAATGAAATGTTCCCATGCTGTTTTCCTCGCCTCCCCTTCAAACATGCCCCCAGGAAACATTTTTATTTCCTGCAGCTATAAGTGTACCGATAATATGGAGAATTCAGTTTAAAGTGATTATGCTGGTTTTTATAAGGGATGAAAGGCCTCACGCTACACAGTTTTAATGCAGTATTAAAACTGTATCAACCAACAAGATCATTGAGATCAGCTTCTCAAATGCTGTTCAATATACCTTCCTTCAAAATAATTCATTTGGATGAATCAAGGGAATGCCTATTCTATGTACAGGGACCAACTTTGTAGAATATCTTACCACCAAGTCTGAAAGAAAAAAACTATCAGCTCGATCCAGTATCGTCCGCTCGAGGATTGCCCGTCTGTAACGTGCTCGTAGCGCACAATTCGGGCGCGCAAGGCAGTTCGGCGATACAGTGTCCAGTTTCACGCGTCCGTATCGCTTCTGAAAACAGACGCATAACCCTTTCCGCACCCGGCATGTAAATGAACGAAAAAGCTGTATAATGAAGGAATTAGCTATTCCCCTGCGATACTGTAACGGGCGCTGATATTATCTCCTCCGTAACCCGCTGTTCTGCCGCGGCCTTAACCTGCTAGTTTACCGCCTCCCCCTAGTAGGAGTTAGTGTAGTGTAGTGTAGGGTAAAAACATTGCTTACCCGCCCTGGTCCCGTCCGGTCTCCTGCAGCCCTGTCCGGACCGGACGGGGCTGCAGGAGACCGGACGGGACCAGGGCAAAAAAAAACAAACGAAAAAGTAGCAAGGCTCGGGCCTGCTATGGTAAGTGTAAAAAGTGTAAAAAACAAAAAACCTGTGTGTTATATAAAAAAATAAAACAATTTTAAATACCTGTCGGAGGGCCGTGGGTCCAGGCGGCCGGTGGGCGGCGGGCAGCCATCAGCGGCATCCGGTAGTCCCTTCTCCCTTCCAAAATCGCCAAAATCGCCAAAATCGCACGGGCGGGTCGGCAGCGGGGGGGGGGGGGCGGCGGGTAGGCAGCAGCGGGGTCCGGGGGGTCCGGGGGCAGCGGCAGCGGGGGGGGGGGGGCGGCAGCAGGATCCGGGAGCGGCGGGGTCCGGGGGTGGCAGCGAGAGCCGGGGAGCCAGCAGCGGCAGCATGTTCGATCGCGCAGGCAGGTAGGTGGCAAAGTAAAGATGGCCGCCTGCACGGGAAAATCGTGCAATTGGCCGCTGAAGATGTGACGTCACGACGTTTGGCGTCACGGGGTGTGACGTCACGTCTTCAGCGGCCAATTGCACGATTTTCCCGTGCTGGCGGCCATCTTTACTTTGCCACCTACCTGCCTGCGCGATCGAACATGCTGCCGCTGCTGGCTCCCCGGATCTCGCTGCCACCCCCGGACCCCGCCGCTCCCGGATCCTGCTGCCGCCCCCCGCTGCCGCTGCCCCGGACCCCCCGGACCCCGCTGCTGCCTACCCGCCGCCCCCCCCCCCCCCGCTGCCGACCCGCCCGTGCGATTTTGGTGATTTTGGCGATTTTGGAAGGGAGAAGGGACTACCGGATGCCGCTGATGGCTGCCCGCCGCCCACCGGCCGCCTGGACCCACGGCCCTCCGACAGGTATTTAAAATTGTTTTATTTTTTTATATAACACACAGGTTTTTTTGTTTTTTACACTTTTTTAAACTTTTTTACACTTCTGGTGCCTGTCATTTCAAATGTCATTTGAAATGACAGGTACCAGCGCACCCAGGTTACTGTATAGGCGCTGTTACAGCGCCTATACAGTAAAATGGGTTGCGCGGGCATAACCCTTCCCTAACGCTTCACAGCCGCGGCATGCATTTGCATGCGATTAGAGGAGAGTATCGGGGAGTTAGTGAAGAGAACTGTGCGTGCGGGGAGGAAGGGTGCGCCTGACACTACCTCACTGTTTTTACCGCGGCCTTACTGGATCGAGCCGTATGTTACCAAAATTCAGGAAGATGGTAAAGGCTTTCCTTTTTCAGGAGGCTTTTAATTTGTAATTTCTAACCTTTGGCTGAGAGCAGATAATGCAAGCCTTATGATAATGAAGATGTTGTTTTACTGTTTTAATATTTTTGTCTCATATTTTGTCTATTTGTTTTGTTTTTATTGTATTTTATTTTATTATTTTGTTTTTATTCTATTATGTTCTTATGATTTGTATTTTTATAGTATACTTTATATTATGAATGTTTTGGAAACTGTCTAGAAATGTTGATAGGCGGTTAATACATTTTAAATAGATAAATAAGTGCATGTGCTGCGGAAGCCCACACAAACATTTAGCTGGGCAGATGAGGGTAATTTTCAGCCATGCCATTTAACCCAGATACATGAGTCTGGATTTTCCACAGGGCAGTATAGGCAGCGGCCTGGGGTGCCTCCTCCTGCAACCTGGTACAGGGCTAGATTTAAGATTATGGTGCCCATAGGCCAGTGGTAAGCAACTCTGGTCCTAGAGTGCCACAAACAGGTCTGATTTTCAGGAAATCCACAATGAATATGCATGAGATTTGTATACAGTGGAGGTAATACGTGCAAACATTTTTTTTTTAAATTTCATATTTATTTATTTATTTATATACCATCATTCTGAAGTTAACAATCATGGAGGTTTAAAATAAAAACATTGTATAAAAACCTAAAACAATATCTCATTCATATTTATTCTGGATATTCCAAAAACCGGACCTGTTTGTGGCACTCCAGAAACTACTCATATTCTAAGGGCTGCTCAGCATGAATGGCAGCAAGGTCAGACCCATCTCCTTACACAGGCAGGAACCAACTGGGGTGGGGATCGCCACCATCCCACACCTGTGCCTTTAAGGTGGTAACTCCAACAGGACATTGCCACTGATGCTGAGGGTCGCTTGAGACAAAGGGCCGTTCGGTGGAGGAGGAAGAGCCCCCTTCACCCTGGGTGCTTCTTGGGGGGTAGGAAGAACCATTGTTTTCTGGCATCTGCAGGCCTACCTAAGACACTACCAAGCTGATGCAATACCGTGCGCTGGTCACAGCGCACGGTTCAACATGTGATTGGATGCGTGTTTTGGACGTGCGTCCATGACCCCCAATGCAAAACGGGGGTTAGCGTGTCCAAAATGCGCACATAGGTAATAGCGCTCATCACATGTAAATGCATGTTGATGAGGCTATTAGCTATTCCACGTGATGCAAAAATAAAATGTGAACCAGACGCGCAGATTTTTACTCACCAAAGTTAACGCCTGCTCTGAGCAGGTGTTAAATTTGGAAGAGCCCAAAAAGTGTACAGAAAATCAGAAAATATTGCTTTACTGCACTTCCTCCAACTTAGTATCTTGGCGATATTAAGTCAGAGGAACTAAAAAAATTAGAACTGTCCCAAAAAATAACAAATTTTAAAAAATAAAGGGGCGGATTTTAAAAGCCCTGTGCACGTAAATCCGGAAGGATTTACGCGCGCAGGGCACTCGCGCGCCGGCGCACCTATTTTGCATAGGCCGCCGGCGCGCGTAAAGCCCTGGGATGTGCGTAAGTCCCGGGGGTTTCTAAAAGGGGCGTGTCGGGGGCGTGGCTGGAGTGACGCGGCGTTTTGGGGGTGGCGACGTGCGTGACGCGGCGTTTCGGGGGTGGCGACGCGGGCGTGGTTTCGGCCGGGGGGTGTTCTGGGGGCGTGGCCGCGGCCTCCGGACCAGCCCCCGGGACTGGAACACGGAGCAGGGCTGCCGGCCGGCGCACGCAAAGTTACGCCTGCTGAAATCGGAGCGGCCTCGGAGGGAACAGGCAGCGCGCATCCCCTTGCACGCGGCGACCCCGGATTTTATAAGATACGCGCGGCTACACGCGTATCTTATAAAATCCACTCCAATCGTACTTTTGTTCGCGCCTGGTGCGCGAACAAAAGTACGCAATCGCGCAATTTTTTAAAATCTACCCCAAAGGATGCTGGCGGTCAGGTTCAGGAAAAGGGATGCTCAATTGATGAGCGTCCACGGGGTGCTCTAAAATTGAGCGTCTGTTTTCCTAACAGCCATCTCTCCTGGGCACCTGCTGCCGAGGAGGTGCAATGTCTCCTAGCGCCTCCTTTTTACCGCAGCGCTTGATTTAAATATTAAATGGGGTGCGGGGGAGAAGTGGATCAACATGCGTTAAGGGAGCCGGCACTCAATCACGAGCGCCCGTTTACCGCGCGCCAAAATTGCATCGACCCGTGGGAAAGTAAACCCGGCCCTGCCTTCGGGGTGGTTTTTTTTTTAATGTTAATTTTTGTATTTGCACAAAGTCGGAGCTGATTGCTCAGGACATATTGTCAAATCCTCCTTCCTGGCTCAGGAGACCCTCCGTTCTGAACGCGTTGCGTTTTGCTCCCTGGTCCCTCCTTGGGATGCACCAGCTGCGCTGGGATTACTTCCAAGAGTTAACGCCCCGCAGGGCAGCAGAGCGACACCGCGGCAAGCTCGTTCCCTGCACCAGGGGCGCGCTGCCGCTTTCCTGAAGTCGGATAGTTAATTGCTGCCGGCTTCGTCGTGCCCCCGCTTTCGCGAGGGCTGTTGAATTACAGAGAACCTGTTCCTTGGAAAGAATGATTCACTGCTCCTCTTTCTTCATTACTCACCGACAAGAAACCTTAAAGAATTAAAAAAAAACAAAAAAACCCTCCAAAAAAGCACTTTTATGGGGCATCCGAACACTCCTGCTGCTGGGCCCGGGGAGACCCGCCTGACAGAGGTCACGTGCCTCGTCTGACTGGGTGGGGGCCGCCGGTTCATCTCTGCGAGGGCGGTGAGGTGCGCCCCCGAGCCAAAACCCAGAGTCTTGCGCTCGCACCTAAGGTGTAATGTCAGCGCCGGTCGCTAAGCGGCAGTCGCGGTATCTCCTGCTTGGGAGCGCGCCGTGGCCGCGGCTACCTGTGCACTGATGAAAGCGCGGCCCTTCCCTCCTACATGAACCCGATCTCGTACCTTCTGCCGGTGCTCATTCGCTTAGTGCTCCTGGAACTCGAGTGCATGACGTGCCCCTCTCCCCTAACCACTATTATAAGGATTTGAGATGACTAATGCGTGTGATAAGTAGTGAAAACCTGGGCAGGAACGCACATGCCTCTGCCACTTTGCAGCCACTGCTTCCTGTTGCTTCCCATGCTACAAGCACAGAGGAAGACACCCAGATCTTATACGAGATGGTGTAATACAAGCAACGCTAAACTTGGCTTTAAATTTTAGAGCAGGTTTTTCTTTGCGCAAGTACTAAAACTCAGGGTCCCCCGAGGATGCAGTAAAGTAATAGCATGCAAATACCTGTTAAAACATTTTTTAAAAGTGTGCTAGAAGTAAAAAACAAAAAAAAAAAATCCCACACTTTTTTACTCAGAGGCTATTTGCAGGCCATTCACGTTAAAAAAAAAAAAAAAAAAAGTCCTATCTCCCACCCAGGATGCTGACCTCCCATCCTGAGGTCCAGTCCAGCAAGCAAGGTGGCCCAAGTCTGGGAATCCTTTCTCCACTAATCTTTAAATGCCCGGTGTCCAGGGCATTCTGATTCCCTCCTCTGCTGCCCATGAAACTCCTCCCTCCCCACTGGGAACCCCTGCAGGAGAACCACTTCCCAGCAGAGCTGTTCCTGATTGATCCTTTTCACTGACACAAGAATCCTGGGAGAAGGGAAGAGCCCCTCACCAGAGTACATGAGTCCAGGGCCGAGAAGGATTAAGGAGGCCCCAGGAAGCAAGCAGGAAGCCAGCCTGAACTTAAGGTGAACTGCCGATACTGTAAAGTGCGCTGTATAATCCGCTGTTGGATGCGCGTTTTCGCCGTGCATCCACTACCCCTTATACTGTAAGGGGTTTAGCGCTTCAAAAACGTGCATCCAACCCCCGCCAAAACTAATAGCGCTCATCCCATGCAAATGCATGTTGTGGCTATTAGTCATTCGCTCAGGATACCGAAAAAAAAAAATGTGCGGCCAGTCCTCACATTTTACGCTCAGAAATTAGCGCCTACCCAAGGGCTGGCGTTAATTTCTGAGCAGCAGGAAAAAGTGTACAGAAAAGCAGAAAATACTGCTTTTCTCTATATCCTCCAACTTAATATCGTAGCAACATGAAGTCAGAGAAACCAAAAGGTAAAAAAAAAAATACCAAAAAAGTGCCTGCAGGTCAGGTTAGGAAAACGGACTGCCAAGGCTGTCAGCGGGTCTGGAAAACGGACGCTCGTAAAATTGAGCGTCGGTTTTCTGAACCTGCTGATAGCCACCTCTCCCGGGCCAAGGAGGCACTAGGGGCACATAATCTTCCCTAGCGCCTCTTTATAGCGCGACCCCTCATTTAAATACAGGATCGTGTGCCCACAAGAAGTGGCTGGGCGCGTGTTGGGAGAGCGGGCGCTCAACACTGTCACAGAAGGAAAAAAAAAAAGCTGCAAAATTTTTTCTTTCTCTCTTTTTCTGGGGCCTCCCAGTTCCACTCACCGAGCTGAAGCTACAATAGGCCAAGGGGTAGCCCACCTGTGCAGTCAGGGTTCAAGCAGTGAGTCAGGGTCGGACAGGCCAGCAGATTTTTTTTTTTTTTCCTTCTCCTTTCCCCGGAGAGAAACTTAGTTTGGAGGCAGCTGGCAAAGCAGGGAAGAAGGAGCAAGTGATCTAGGTCCTGGCAGCAGCAATTGCAGAATGCCGTACAAACGCAAATTGACCAGCAGCAGGCGCTACGAGAACACGTTATGCAGCAAAACACAGTGCTAGCGCAGGTAGCTCAGGCCATACAGACTGCCATGAACAGGCAACCTCTCTCGTCACCAGTCGTACTTAAGATGGCCCCGAGAGAAGACCCCCACTCTCCTGAAGATCTTTGAATGGCCCGCTCGCTTGGCAGGATGCCCAGCATACATATAGAAACATAGTGTTATGGTTAATGGTGTTTGGGTGGATCCTTGGACACTGTGGCAGCTGACCACGCCCATGGGGGGCAATCCCGTGAGGGACCACATTGTCAGGCTAGACTCTGGACACACAAACACAGATTTGAATCTTTTATTAGACAGTGTGAATGACCACCAGAGGTGGCAGTAGTGAGTAGTGGTTGTAGAGCCTGGCTGGGCGCGTCTCTCACAGAATGCTGGAACAGCGGATCCTCCGCACAATGTTTCAGCACTTGGTCGACTGCCTACTCTGCCCACATCAAGGGTACGCAGTAGCCTATTTGGATGAAATCGTGGTGCACAGCCCAGATTGGAAGACATACTTAAGCCAACTCCAGGCCATGCTAATCAGTTTGAGGAAAGCAGGACTAATGGCTAACCCTAAGAAGTGCTTCCTAGGGGGGCAAGAAGTCTACTATCTTGGCTATATCCTGGGGGAGGGCAAGGCTCATCCGCAGACCCAGAAGATCGAGGCATTCACCCAGGTGCCAGTCCCAAAAACAAAAGCGAGTGAGTCTGTTCCTAAGCATCATGGGGTACTGTAGAAGATTTATCCCCAGTTATTTGGAGAAGGCGGAGCCTCTCACAAGACTGTTGGTAAAGAAAGCACTGGAGAAGATACAGTGGTCAGCTGACGCAAAGAAGGTCTCTGAAAGAGGTGACATGTTCCTAACCGGTCATGATAAGTTCGGACTTCACCAAACTTTTCATGGTGCCTCAGAAGTAGGTTTGGGAGCAGTCTTAGACCAAGAGAAGGATGGCCAACAAGATCCTGTGCATACATTAGAAAATGCTGATGCCATGGGAAAAGCATTATTCAACAGTCAAGAAGGAGGCCTTGGCAGTCAAGTGGGCCTTAGAGGCCTTGTGCTACTACCTGCTGGGATGGCAGTTCACACTTATAACGGACCACCAACCGCTCCTTTGGATAAACAGAAATAAGGAGTCCATTGCGAGGGTGATGAGTTGGTTCCTGGCCCTCCACCCTTCAACTACAAAATATAACATATGGTAGGAAAGGAAAACACCAATGCAGATTTCCTGCCCTGAGAGGTGTCCCTGGTACAGGCAGGTGCTCACCTGAATAAGGGTGAGCTGAGGGGAAAGGTATGTGAGGGAGTCTATCTGAAACTCCCTCAGACTACCTTAAGGGTCCAGGCACAGCAGTGTCATCCAGTCCTCCTTAAAATCCAGAGCCACAGGGAATCCTGGGTGAAAGATGGAGCCCCTCACCAGAATATAAGAACCCAGGGCCTAGAAGGGTTAGGGAGGCCCTGGAGAGCAGGCAGGAAGCCAACCTCTGCTAAAACCTACGTTTGATGTGTATACTACCTGAACTTAAGGTGAGCTGCATTCTTTGTTTTGATTTGCTTTGCACTGTAAATAAATTGCACATAAAGGAAACAGTAATACTCTGCCTCCTGGCTGTTTCCAAAGCTGCAATTGCCCAAGTTACCACAAGGACACACAGAGAAACCCAAGACCCTAAGAGAGAAAGACATAGAACTGTGAGTGTTATCATTAAGTTGCCGTAGTGTTGCTTTATTGTGTATTTAGAGACAGTTAGGAACTGTCAGTGGTGGGCTAGAAGCAGGAGAGCCTGAAGCTCTATAGGAAGGTGACTGGGACTATTTAGTGGAGAACACACAGCAGAAAATAGCAGAAGAATAGAGTTCCCACTGTATGGGGTTTTTTTTTAGCTATTTCAGCGCTCCTAGCTCAGAGCAAAGTCCAGGCATCATCTGGGCACATGCAACTAGGAGAAAAGGATCGGCTTGCCATTCTCATTGGCTTCCGAGACAAAATCAATGAATCCTGAGGCGCATTGGCTTTCCACCAGAAGCAGGACAGGCTTTTGGGTAGGGCGAGCAGGGCGATTGCCCTGGGTGCCTTGCAACAAGGGGTGTTGCCAGCCATAGGTCACCACCTACACTTCCCTGTGGTGCTTGCGTGTGCAGCTGAGCAAGGTCCCTTAACCTCAGACCGTGCAGACCCAGACCCAAGGGGAGATCGGAAGGAGCAGCGGAAACCTGCGCCACCCCCTGCCACTGTTCCGAGACTGCACGCGTGCTCAAAGCTTAAGGGCCAGCACTTCCTGTATTGCTGAAATTGTCCACAAGTTCTGAGCGTGCTCAAAGAGCTGGTTCAGATGGGGAAGAGTGGTGGCTGCAGCTCTGCCACAAAACAGGAGGAAGCAGCAGGGGCAGGCAGAGGCGGTGGTAGCAGCAAGGTAGGGTGGGAGAGACAGGAGGGAGATGCCGAGAGAGAAAGGGAAAGGCAGGAGGCAGATGCTGGGGATGGGGGAGAGGGTCCTGGAAATGGGGAATTTAAGAGACAGGGGAGTGGATGCTGTGTATGGAGGAAGTAAGAGGCAGGGGGAGGATGCTAGGGATAAGGGGGTTAGGAGGCAGAGGAAATGATGCTGGGAATAGGAGTAAGAGGCAGGGGACAGAAGCTGAGGGAAGGGGTAAGTAGGGTTGCCAACTGGCTCCAGATTTTCAGGACAGGTCGAAGCCAGTTCTGGTTTTACTCCCCTGCATGCAGGTACTTATACTCTTGATTTTCTTAGGGAATGCAATAGGGAAATCAGAATAAGTCCCAGCATGCAATGGGGTAAAACCAGGAATGGATCAACCTGTCCTGAAAATCTGGAGCCAGTTGGCAACCCTAGGGGTAAGAGGTAGGAAAGAGGATGCCAGGGGAGAGAATAAGAGGTGGGGTGGGGGGCAGATGCTGGAGGAGGAGGGGACCCCACTTCACCCTTCACTTGAAGAGAAAGCTTGTGTGCACCTGAGCCTTTGCTACTCTATGTCAAAGATCATGAGGTAAAGATCACTTGGTGGGGAAGAGCATCACTGACAATTCTTGCCCGGGGCACCATTTACCCTGGAGCCAGCCCTGACCAGAAGACATTGCATCCCTTATTCTTCCAAGGAAATCAGATTGATTTTGCAATTTACAATTCAGATTCCATCACAGTGATTTAATGTTTATGGATGACTTGCTAACTGGTCTGCAAATCGGAAGAATGCATTTGGGAGTAAAACTGGGTCTTTGACCGTAAGAGATCTGGTAGCGCACAGCCCAACGACATGCCTGGGCTCTTGTGGAGAAGATCTGAGCTCCTCCTGCTCTGATATGTTCTGTAGCTCAACATCAGCCTTAAATAGAAAAACAAATCCCATTATTTTTGTACTGAAACACAAATTTAAGGCAAAAGACAGTCTGGCCCATTTGGAACCCCTGGCGGCCGCCCTGTTATGCCGCCAGCTGTCTTCCAGGCAACGTGCTAGGCGCCAGAGGGGAGAGGAGCTCATTTTCTGGCCAGTGGCCCATAGTGCTGGTCATGGGGCTAGCAAGAAAGCAGGAGCAGTTAGGATAGCTGACATCCTCAGCCAACCAGAACAGGGACAGCAGGGAGTCTTAGGAGAACTATAGGGTGCAGTGGGGCCTAATCCATCTTACTAGATAAACGAAGCTTGACCGACGTGCCGCAAATGCGCAGTAGAGACCAGCTCTACCGCGCATGTGTGGGCGAGCATGTCGGTCTGAGCCAGCGTCAGAAAGAAAAAAGCAGCGGCGACGGCGGTAGCGGCCAGTAGCGAGGGAGGGAGAAGAGAGAGAGAGGGAGGGACGGAGAGAGAGAGTGGGGGGGAGGGACTGAGTGAGAGGGAGAGGGGGGACTGAGTGAGAGGGAGTGAGTGGGAGGGAGTGAGTGGGACTGAGGGAGAGGACGGAGGGAGTGGGACTGAGTGAGAGTGAGTGGGACTGAGTGAGTGAGAGGGAGGGAGAGAGGGGGGAGGGAGTGAGTGAGACTGAGTGGGAGGGAGGGACTGAGTGAGAGGAGAGGGAGGGTGGGGAGGAGTGGGTGAGGGAGGGAGGGAGGTAGGGGGTGGTGAAGAGTGAGGGGAGAGAGAATGAGGGGGAGGTGAGAGACAGAGGGATGTAGCCCGTTTTAACGGGCTTAACGGCTTGTTAGAACATAAAATGTGCCATGCTGGGTCAGACCCAAGCTCCACTGAGCCCAACATCCTTTCTCTGTCAGTGCCCAATCTGGATCATCGTTTATGTATTTATTTATTAATGAGCATTTGATATTCCACCTTCTCCTAAAGATAGGCCTATGGCAGATTACATGAAGTAATAAGGCACTGAGTACATCCTGTAAGTAATGGATATGTACAAATATGAGGTAGCTTACAAGTAAATAGATAAGTAGGGAACACTAGATAATAATATAGAAGTAGGTGCCTTGGGTATAACTTGTATATATAGTAAGTTAAACACTAGTTGGATAGAGCTGGCCTGGAACTGGGCAAACCTTGTAGGTACACATTCGAGGAGACTTCCGCTGGGCAGGTACTAGATGATGAGTCTCTCTACCTGGAAGACCCGAAAGAGTAGATCCAACTCCTTGTTGCTGACTCCCAGGGTTAAGGGGCAGATTCCCCCGTGTCCACCTGGCTAATAATTGCTTATGGTCTTTTCCTCCAGGAACTTGACTAAACCCCTTTTAAATCATCTATGTTAGATGCCTCGGCCACATCATCTGGTCTGAAGATCTTTCAGCTTTAAGGTACTTGGAGGGATGAGGGCCTGGGAGGGCAAACTTTGATTGGATAAGGGATCCAGCAGGGGGAGTTGAAAGGCTGGCACCGTCCCTTTAAAATCACCTTTCTTAAGATGTTTAAGAGGTTTGGGTGGGGGAGGTGGCAGATTTGACCTGGCAGGACCCTGATTTAGTGCTTGTGTGTTTTGGAGATGGAGGGAGTGATAGGGTCACTAGGCCCACAACCTTTTTTTTTTTAAACTGCACCTCCAGTTGACTAACTATATTCTTTTGAATATAGCCAATTAAGTGGCAAGTTATCCAGCCATACAAGACCAGATAACTTTAGACCTGCTATGAGGCAGTCCTAGATATCCAGCTAAGATAGCCAGATACAAATAAACATCAGCTAAGTTAGATGCTCCAGAACACCTCTTGTTTTTATAGCTAGATTTTATCTGGACAATGATTTATCCAGCTAAAATCTGGCCAGATAAGAGGCCCAATATTAAAAACTTGCCTTGTAGCCAGATAACTTGTGAATTATCTAGCTAAATGGCTTTGAATATTAAATAACATAAGAATTGCCATATTGGGTCGGGCTGAGGATCCATCAAGCCCAGCATCCTGTTTCCAACAGTGGCCAATCCAAGACACAAATGTGCTACTTACAACTGCCTGGTGCCTCCCCTAGTTTCTGTGTTTTTTGAAAGACTAACCGATTCACATTTACCTGTTCTAGTCCTCTCATGATTTTATAGACCTCTATTATATCTCCCCTCCGCCGTCTCTTCTCCAAGCTGAGCAGCCCTAAGCTCTTTAGCCATTCCTCATAAGGGAGCCATTTCATCCCCTTTATCATTTTGGTCGCACTTCTCTGAACTTTTCCAGTGCAACCTCATATTTTTTGAGATGCGGCAACCAGAACTGCACACAATACTCCAGGTGAGGCCTCACCATGGAGCTATACAGAGGTATTTTGATATTCTCTGTTTTATTCTCCATTCCTTTCCTAATAATTCCTTTGTTTCTTTGACCGCCACCACACACAGAGGAGGACCGGAAGTCTAATCTGCGCACTGCTCCCAGCATCCCCTGGGAGAGGAGTCCAGAGGTCACCGCAAGCGATCCAGGGATTGACTTCCACAGTCCCAGCTTCCAGAGACCCCGCACCCTTTGCAGTAGAGGAAGCCCGGAAGGCTCATCTGCATACTGCTCCCAGCATCCCCCAGGAGAGGAGTCCAGAGGTCACTGCAAGCGATCCAGGGATTGACTTCCACAGCCCCAGCTTCCAGAGACCCCGCATCCTTTGCAGTAGAGGAGGACCGGAAGCACATGCCGTTGGGCATGCGAATCTCAAACCCTTCCATTAACTGAGTGAAGATTAATTTAATGGTGGTTAAAGAGGATTGGTAGGTATAGCTTTCAGAAATTTTTGGGCTTATAAAAGTTTGGTGAAAGGTGAAATTAAGGAATATATTCTTTAGAGTTTGTGTGTGTGTGAGGTAATAAGAAAGCCAGAGATAGTTAATTCTAGTGTCTGTCTTTCCTACCCACTCAACCCTTGATTTTTAGGCACAAGACACTTTCTGATTAAAAATCAATCAGGGTCTTATCTAAATCATACTATTGTACCAGCCCTTATTGAAAGTTTAATCATCCCCTTGAGGGACACTAGCTGATTAATTAGTAAATTCACCTGTAAATTTAAAGTACTCTCATTCCAACTCCCTTAGTATCCTAAACTTAACTAGGAACTCAATAAAACTAAGATGAAGGCAGCAGTCCAGCAGCAAGAGGGGGGCTTTCCAGTCTTTTGCATTGAGTGTCACATGTATGATTTTCTTTACCCACTGGTGAGAGATTGTATATGTGCACTCGGTGCAAAGAGTTCCTGGCTCTCAGGGAACGAGTTCAATCTCTGGAGGCTAGAGTAGCAGACTTGGAGGAGCTGAGGCAGACAGAGAGGTACATTGATGAGACCTTCAGGGACATAGTAGCCAAG
This sequence comes from Rhinatrema bivittatum, assembly GCF_901001135.1. Classification (NCBI taxonomy): domain Eukaryota; kingdom Metazoa; phylum Chordata; class Amphibia; order Gymnophiona; family Rhinatrematidae; genus Rhinatrema; species Rhinatrema bivittatum. The sequence continues at coordinate 38,856,906 of NC_042618.1, read as the reverse complement.
TCCCAAATCCAGTCTGGCAGCCCCAGTGCTGCCTTGGATCAGAAAGGTCTCCCAGTAGGAGAACATCACCCTGGTGTAGCAGGAAGTGATCCTGTAGCAAGGACCTGCACTCCAGGTGATATATTGTCCTCTCGCATTGAGGACAAGTCTCCCAGGGTTACTGCCCAGGAGGGAAGGGTTAGGCCGGCCATCATAGTTGGTGATTCAATGGTTAGAAATGTAGATAGCAGGGTGGCTGGTGGACGGGAGGACCGCCTGGTAATTTGCCAGCCTGGTGCGAAGGTGGCAGACCTCACGCATCACCTAGATAGGATTATAGACAGTGCTGGGGAGGAGCCGGATGTCATGGTTCATGTGGGCACCAACGACATAGGAAAATGTGGGAGACAGGTTCTGGAAGCCAAATTTAGGATTTTTGGTAGGAAGCTGAAATCCAGAACCTCCAGGGTGGCATTCTCTGAAATGCTTCCTGTTCCACATGCAGGTCCCCAGAGGCAGGCAGAGCTCCAGAGGTTCAATGCGTGGAGGAGACGATGGTGCAGGGGAGAGGGATTCAGCTTTGTAAGGAACTGGGGAAACTTTTGGGGAAAGGGGAGACTTTTCCGAAAGGATGGGCTCCACTTTAACCATAGTGGAACCAAGCTGCTGGCACTAACTTTCAAAAAGGAGATAGAGCGGGCTTTTAAACTAGATCTAGGGGGAAAGCCGACAGTCACTCAGCAGTGCATGGTTCGGAGAAATGTATCCTTGAAGGATACTAATACAGGAGAGTTAGGGCATCCCAACAGAGAGGTTCCATTAAAAGCAAACATAGTCCATGTGCCTATATGTAAAAAATCACTGAAGCTAATAATTTCCGAATTATCCCTAACAACTTAAAAGCAGGTTGTTAATACAAACAAAAACCACACTTTGAAATGTCTGTATGCCAATGCCAGAAGTCTAAGAAGTAAGATGGGAGAGTTAGAGTTTAAAGCAGCAAATGATGAGATTGACATAATTGGCATCACAGAGACTTGGTGGAAGGAGGATAACCAATGGGACAGTGCTATATCAGGGTACAAGTTATATCGCAATGATAGGGAGGATCAACTTGGTGGGGATGTGACACTTTATGTCTGGGAGGGTATAGAGTCCAACAGGATAAAGATCAAACAAGAGGCTAAATGCTCAGTAGAATCTATATGGGTAGAAATCCCATGTGTATTGGGTAAGAGTATAGTGATAGGAGTATACTACCGTCCACCTGGACAAAATGGTCAGACAGATGATGAAATGCTAAGAGAAATCAAGGAAGCTAACCAATTTGGCAGTGCAATAATAATGGGAGATTTCAATTACCTCAATATTGACTGGATAAATGTAACATCGGGACTTGCTAGAGACATAAAGTTCCTGGATGTAATAAATGACTGCTTCATGGAGCAATTGGTTCAGGAACCAACAAGAGAGGGAGCTATTTTAGATTTAATTCTTAGTGGAACGCAGGATTTGGTGAGAGAGGTAACGTGGTGGGGCCACTTGGCAACAGTGATCACAACATGATCAAATTTAAACTAATAACTGGAAGGGGGACAATAAGTAAATCTGCAGCTCTAACACTAAACTTTCAAAAGGGAAACTTTGATAAAATGAGGAAAATAGTTAGAAAAAAACTGAAAGGGTAGCTGCAAAGGTTAAAAGTGTTCAACAGGCATGGACATTGTTTAAAAATACAATCCTAGAGGCGCAGTCCATATGTATTCCACACATTAAGAAAGGTGGAAGGAAGGCAAAACGATTACCGTCATGGTTAAAAGGTGAGGTGAAAGAGGCTATTTTAGCCAAAAAAAATCCTTCAAAAATTGGAAGAAGGATCCATCTGAAGAAAAAAGGATAAAACATAAGCATTGTCGAGTTAAGTGTAAAACATTAAGACAGGCGAAGAGAGAATTTGAAATTAAGTTGGCCGTAGAGGCAAAAACTCATAATAAAAATGTTTTAAAATATATCCGAAGCAAGAAAACTGTGAGGGAGTCGGTTGGACCATTAGATGACCGAGGGGTTAAAGGGGCTCTTAGGGAAGATAAGGCCATTGCAGAAAGACTAAATTAATTCTTTGCTTCTGTGTTTACTAATGAGGATGTTGGGGAGATACCAGTTCCAGAGATGGTTTTCATGGGAGATGACTCAGATGAACTGAACGAGATCACTGTGAACCTGGAAGATGTAGTAGGCCAGATTGACAAACTAAAGAGTAGCAAATCACGTGGACCGGATGTTATGCATCCTAAGGTACTGAAGAAACTCAAAAATGAAATTTCTGATCTATTAGTTACAATTTGTAACCTATCATTAAAATCATCCATTGTACCTGAAGACTGGAGGGTGGCCACTGTAACCCCAATATTTAAAAAAAGGCTCCAGGGGCGATCCAGGTAATTATAGACCAATGAGCCTGACTTCAGTGCCAGGAAAAATAGTGTAATCTATTCTCAAGATCAAAATCGTACAGCATATAGAAAGACATGATTTATTGGAACACAGTCAACATGGATTTACCCAAGGGAAGTCTTGCCTAACAAATCTGCTTCATTTTTTTGAAGGGGTTAATAAACATGTGGATAAAGGTGAACCAGTAGATGTAGTGTATTTGGATTCTCAGAAGGCGTTTGACAAAGTCCCTCATGAGAGACTTCTAAGAAAACTAAAAAATCATGGGATAGGAGGTGATGTCCTTTCGTGGATTATAAACCGATTAAAAGACAGGAAACAAAGGGTAGGATTAAATGGTCAATTTTCTCAGTGGAAAAGGGTAAACAGTGGAGTGCCTCAGGGATCTGTACTTGGACCGGTGCTTTTCAATATATATATAAATGATCTGGAAAGGAATACGACGAGTGAGGTAATCAAATTTGCGGATGATACAAAATTATTCAGAATACTTAAATCACAAGTGGATTGTGATACATTACAGGAAGACCTTGCAAGACTGGAAGATTGGGCATCCAAATGGCAGATGAAATTTAATGTGGACAATGACCCTTGCTGTAGTTACATGATGTTAGGTTCCATATTAGGAGCTACCACCCAGGAAAAAGATCTAGGCATCATAGTGGATAATACTTTAAAATCGTCGGCTCAATGTGCTGCAGCAGTCAAAAAAGCAAACAGAATGTTAGGAATTATTAGAAAGGGAATGGTTAATAAAACGAAAAATGTCATACTGCCTCTATGTCGCTCCATGGTGAGACCGCACCTTGAATACTGTGTACAATTCTGGTCGCTGCATCTCAAAAAAGATATAGTTGTGATGAAGAAGGTACAGAGAAGGGCAACCAAAATGATAAAGGGGATGGAACAGCTCCCCTATGAGGAAAGGCTGAAGAGGTTAGGGCTGTTCAGCTTGGAGAAGAGACGGCTGAGGGAGGATATGATAGAGGTCTTTAAGATCATGAGAGGTCTTGAAAGAATAGATGTGAATCGGTTATTTACACTTTCGAATAATAGAAGGACTAGGGGGCATTCCATGAAGTTAGGAAGTAGCACATTTAAGACTACCGTAATCGGAGAAAATTCTTTTTCACTCAATGCACAATAAAGCTGTGGAATGTGTTGCCAGAAGATGTGGTTAGTATATTTAGTGTAGCTGGGTTTAAAAAAGGTTTGGATAAGTTCTTGGAGGAGAAGTCCATTAACAGCTATTAATCAAGTTTACTTGGTGAATAGCCACTGTTATTGATTCCATCAGTAGCATGGGATCTTCTTGGTGTTTGGGTGATTGCCAGGTTCTTGTGGCCTGGTTTGGCCTCTGTTGAAAACAGGATGCTGGGCTTGATGGACCCTTGGTCTGACCCAGCTTGGCAATTTCTTATGTTCTTATTGTCCTGTAAAACGCACAGATCCTTTTCCTGGGTGGTATCTCTTAATATGGAACCTAACATCGTGTAACTACAGTGTGGATTACTCTTCCCCATGTGCATCACGTTGCATTTGTCCACATCCCTCACCATCATATTTGGTGAGGGATGCTGCTCTGTTGATCACTTCTATGTTTCATGCTTTTATTTTGTAGTGATGTAGAGTTGCTCAAAGATATATTGAAATTTCATCTGCCAATTGACTGCCCAGTCTTCCAGTCTCGCAAGGTCCTCCTGCAATTTTTTACAATCCACTTGTGATTTAATAACTAAGAATAATTTTATGTCTGCAAATTTGATCACCTCACTTGTTGTTCCCCTTTCCTGATCTTTTATGCGACACCCTGTATCTAACACCATTGTATTTGGTCTATTTGTTTATTTGTTTATTTATTTAACAGCTTTTCTATACCGACATTAGTAGGCACATCATATCGGTTTACATCAAACAATAGATGGAAAATACAATGAACAGGGAGGGGGGACGGACAAAATACCGAAACATGTTGCAGCAAGGTGCTGCAGCAGGTGGCGGCTATACAGGTGAGCCTGATAAAGAGAACTGGAGAGGTAACATATTAACGTACTAACTTAGAGAGGCATGAGGTTAGAGGTAAGGTGAGGAGGTGAGGTGGTGAGGTATGGAGGTACATGGATCTAGTCTGGATATGCCTGGTGGAAAAGCCAGGTCTTTAGCATTTTCTTGAATTTAAAGGGGCAGGGCTCGAGGCGGAGGTTTGTAGGTAGAGCATTCCAACGAGTGGGGCCAGCAATAGATAGGGCGCGATCCCTTGTTGCGGTGAGGCGAGCATTCTTGAGGGATGGGATATGAAGGGTACCTTTGAAGTTTGCTCTGGTTGGGCGGGAGGAGTGTGTGGGGTCAGAAAGGTTCATTGAGCCATGTGGAATTGTTTTTGTACATGGATTTGTGCATTATGGTGAGGGTCTTAAATAGGATGCGAGATGGTATAGGGAGCCAGTGGAGGTCTTTGAGGAGGGGGGTTATGCGGTCAGATTTGCGTGCATTCATGATGGTTCTAGAGGTGACGTTCTGTAGCATTTGGAGAGGTTTGATAGTGGAGTAGGGAAGGCCTAGATACAAAGAATTGCAGTAGTCCAGTTTGGATGAAAGGGTTGCTTGTATGACTGTTCGGAGGTCGTGAGTGTGGAGTGTTGTTGTGCACCATCTACATTATGTATTCACTGTCATCCTTGCAGAGCTGTATTATCTTCTATTTGTTGCCATTATGTATTATATTAATTTGCTGTAACAAACTTTGAACCTTCTTGTTGGAAAAACCTAATATAAATAAGCAATGATGATGTATGCAAGGAACACACAGTCACTTAAAGGCCTTGAATGGGGTCCATGTGTTGCATTCCTGTGCACAGTATTTAAAAGGAGCTCAGCTACTGGATTTTATAGCAGCTCCTTACTAAATTCACATAAAGCATTTTGCTTGAATGCTTTAACAGGGTGAGCAGAGGAAGCATTTGCTCAGTTGCCAGTTTTCTCTTGAGCTGGAAAAAAAGATAAATCAGGTTTCATGTTGTTCCAAGAGAAAGGCAGGCTTCAATTTGCATTCAGCCAACATTCAGTTTCCCTGTATTATTTATAAGAGAAACGATCAGATGATACACCTTCCAGAGGAATAATGAGCAGTTAGCGTTCAGCCTCAGCATACTGGGTTACTATAACATACGACACCAGACTCAGCTGATCAGCAACCAAAGGAGGCGCAAACCATCAAAAAGCAGCATCAGCAGTGTAACTGTGCCAGCAAAACTAATTCCCCAGAGACTTTGGAAATGCGTAGAACACTTTCGAGCATTCACAGGTTTCTGGAGAGAAAAGGGATCACTGGGCATGACTATGTGTAGTTTTAAGGGGTAGTCTCTGAGCACCTTGTTTAGCGTCAGGGAGAAATGTCTTTTTTTTTTTTTTGCTGCTCAGAAGGATTGGCTGAAGGTGCAGAATGTTATTTCTCATTTCCCTGGATTATTGTGGCGAAACGATTGTAAGGTAATCAGACGAGGCTTGAACTCTTTCAGAAGTGCAATGGAAGCTGTGGTGCTCTTGGCAGTGTGGGTCTATTACAGGCCGGTGCTGTTCCACTGCTTCATTTTTGCTTCCGACCTCACTATTGGAGAGAGGATGCTGAGCTTGATGGACCACTGGTCTGACCCAGCATGGCACCGCTTATGTTCTTATGTCTTCTTTGAGTATTCAGTTTTTACTTGCTTAGTTTGTATGACTCATATTCCAAATTCAGATTGTTAAAATGTACTCCCTCAAAAGCACTTTTGAACTATTCAGAATGTGTATTTCCTTTTATCTGTTTCACAGGATCTCTCTCTCTCTCTCTCTGTTTTATTTATTGATCATTTTTTATATATTCTTATTTTTATTTTTTGAGCACTTTGAATTTCTGACGAAAAATGTGTTTTAATAAAACTTTGAACTACTCACACAAAGAGCTGCTACTTATCTAGGACCATCTTCTGGAACACTTCGGTAGAGTCCTGGATGATTTTTTTTTTTTTCTTTAAACTCCCACCTCTTAGCATGCTGGGATACGTAGTCATATTCTCCTCTAGCTCGGTGGTGCCCCATCCTGATTTCAATCGCCCTTAGCCAGCTGGGTTTCAAGCTGTCTGCCATGAATACGCCTGACATATCTCTGCATACATTTGATCTAAGAGCCTGGATAAGGTCAATATTTTGGTTGGCTGGAGGACCTGAGCTGTTTGTAGCTCTCGAGGACTGGAGTTGTCTACCCCTGCAGTTAGTGGAGACAGTAAGTGACAATCTATGTCACGCGGAGTTACACCATATAATGCAGTGTAATGGTTCCTGTTTGATAGATGCTTTGGAACTGCCTTTTAGTCATCTAGAAAGAGAAAGCCAGCTAAGTAGTAATGTTGTTTTAGATTGCAGGGGCCACGGTCAGGGTCATAGAACAGGAATGTGAATGTGGCAGATGGTTCTTTACAAATCCGGGTGCAGCAGCAAATAAAACAAACAAACCGTAAACCGAGGCAACACAAACTCAGCAGGAAGTGGGTAAAGGAAATGGCCCAGTGCACTGCACCACGCCTGTAAAGCAACGCTGTCCACTGCAGTGTGGTACCCCAGGGGCCTAAATTATTCATTTGTTGTTGGGCAGGTGGCCCAGACCGATATGCCCTGGAATCTAGAAACTTTTGTTTTGGATCTCCCGGGTCCCAGGGGTAGGTTTTGTGAAGAGTAAGCTAATTTAAAATCCCCTCGCAGCTGCCGATGTACCACGGCATCCCACTGGAAACGCATTGACCTGCCCAGAGATGATGACCGATCTGGGTCCGGGAGAGCTCCCCTACGGAGAAGCTTATTTTTCAGGTTAGGGGCTTCTCATCTTTCTTTGATGTTGCTTGGAAAGGCTCCTTGAAGCCGTTAGATCTCTGCACGGCTATGGGGAACCTGCATGATGAATTAGCCACTTAAGTGGAAATCTGAAAGGTAATTGTTCTTCCAGTGTTTCATGTTCATTTACTTATGCTTTCTACTTCTCAGTCTTAAGCAGTTTGCTTCACATTTTTTAATTTTTCCTTACAATCCACATATATAAAGGACAATGAAAAGCAAATATTGAATTAATGTAATACACTATTCCTAATTTATTGCAAAGAACATTTGGCCAATAGGTATATGATAAGCCAAGTCAGAATTTAACAAAGTGGGACCATGTAATGCATTTTTGTTAATCAGTACAGTACATCACTAAAAAAGCTTTGGAAAGGAACATTAACAAGTGAGGATAAGTCAAAATGTTAACACATGATGAATTTTTATGAACTATTTGATGTTTTTTATTTTAATGTTGCAACTTTTTATTGTAGTATTTTTATTATTTTATGAGACATATGCTGATTATGTGTGTTTTTAACCGTAAACTGCCTAGATTATAGGATATGGCGGTATAAAAAAACAAATTTTAAATAAATAAATACATATCAAGGAGTAGACAAACGTATACGTCATGTTTACCATCCGAGACAGTGGCCCTTTAAAAGTAAATAAACCTAAATTTAGGGTGCAGACCCTTTTAAACACTCTCTATGAAGAGGGAAGAAGTCTTTGATTTCTGTGCTTTGACTCAGCCCAGGCAGTAGCTCAGAACTGCATCACCCGCTGCACTGGGAACATCACCAGAGGAGCTGCTGCGCGGAACCATATGAGCAGGTTGCGTTGCGCTCACCACTCACCGGCACAGGAGTTGCCATAGTGACCACCAGGCCTCCAAGAGTGTTAGGCCCATTGTCTAGAAACAGTTTCATGAAGGAGCCCAGCCGCCCAAGGGCCTGCTTCGCTAATCCTTTTCTGTCATTGTGTGACTGTCGGGTGGAAATTATTAGTCCCTAAGATATTTCTTCCAGACTTCCAGGATTATTTGGAACACAATCGTGACAACAAGGATGAAGATCCCCCACCCTTCCAGCACTCTGCAGCATCTCTGACTCTGGGTGGGATATTAGAGCTCACCGGCTAAAAAGGAACCAAGAGATGGATCAGGCAAACAGTAAAGCGTGGCAGGAAACTGCTGATTAGAAGAGGCCCTCAGGAATCAGTGGGGAGAAAGCTTGTGCAAGTTTAACCCATGCATCATTTCTAAAATGTCCTCATGCCATGTATTCATAGGCAAACAAAGATAGGAATTTTGACTAAAATATGCATAATAATGTTTTTTCATGCCAGCTGAATTTAATTTTTAAAAATCTTATGTTCTGATTTCAGTGTCTGTGCCTCTTAAAAAAAAAAAACTGAACAGGCTATTGCTGTGTAGGAAAAAATGTCTCATACTGAAGGTTTCTGGTTCCTGCAGCAGCGGGTGACAGGTAGATTTGGTGGCAAGAGTCAGAAAATTCTACAACACTGTTTTGTTTGGTTTTTAATTAGATTATGTGGTATATCTGTGTCATATCTGCATATAGTTCCACATAACTTATCAATCTCTTCATTCCCACTTGGGAGCTAGAACAATTTCAAGCAAAGAGATATTCGCCATCTTGAGCAATAAAAGAAAGAAAGCTTTCACGAGGCCCCCGAGAGCTGGGAAATATTGAATAAACCCTTTTTAACACGGCTCATTAGACCTGCCTCTGCTGCCCTGTATGTAATACGTTATTGGCTTCGTAACAGCAGGCATGAGGCTCATCGTCCCTTTTCAGACAGGCAGAGTCGCTCTGCTGACATCAGCACCATCTGGAGGAGGGCGGAGGAAATGCACAGAGCATGCTCACTGCGTGACATCTGGGCAAAGAACGGGCAAGAAGCCAAAAATACTTGCCCACGCTTGAGTCGCTGTTCAGCCTCAGTTAAAGACGCTGTGAAAACACACGAACCTCGACCCCTTAAGAAACAACAGGGAACGTGCAGTATGAAAAAAGGTTATAAAAAGCACAACAGGACCAAAACATTGTACCGCGTACATATCAACTCAGTTCTATCGGCAGAATTGTTACAGAAATCCTCTGGTTTCTCTTCAGATCAAATAAATCGGAGTGTCCTTCTCTTTGGCTGAAATCCCAAGTGTAGGGTCTGAGTAATGACCTGAGGGCACCGTTCTTGGCCTTTTTGGCTGAGATTGAGAACCAGTAGGATATGGGGGTGGACAGGGCCGGTGCTACTGTGCCCCCTTCCTCCCCACCTCAACTCATCCTCACCATTGATTCTAATGGAGCCCTTCCTTTTCGTCTCCAGTAATAACTGTGTCTGAACATCATTTACAGGTGCAGCGGGGTTGCAGGAAGGTGACCAGTGCAGTGAACAGTTTTATTTTGGGATGGCAGGGGGATTGTTGCCCATGGAAAATTGTAGTACTATACTGTCAAAATATACCTAAAAGCACATTCCTTAAATTTTGTTACCACAAAATATGTCAAACCCAGTACAAACGTCTGAGGGCTGGCAGGTATGTCCTGTACAGGAAAGAGTTAATTATGCACTAGAAACCTTCTAATCAGCCAACTAAATCCAGCTGTTTATCAACATGTAAATTCTGTGTGGGAAATACATCTGGAAGAGAGACTGTGAACTGGGTCCCAGGATATTTTGCACTGATGAGTTCTTGATATTCTCGATCAGAGAATGCATTCTTTCCCACCTTTGGTGTCTCTGGCTTGATTTTCTGACCCAATGTCTCTTCTTTTCTCATTCTCTCTTCTTTTTTTGTTTTCTCTCTCTCTGGTATTCTTTTTTTCTGTTTCAGGTCTCTCTTCTTTGTCTCTCTTCTTCAGAGTGAATACTTTAATACTTTCTCTAGCTTCTTTATTTCTGCTCACCTCCTTTCTCCTCTTCCTCGGCTCCTCTTCCTCACTGCTGTCATTTCACAGCAGTTCTCCTTTCTCTCCTTTCATCTGTGCTCTCTCCTCCACTCCTCATCCCTATCCTCCTACATTTTATCTTACTGGATTCCTCTCTTCCCTCAACAAATCCAAGATCCTCTTTCTCTCCCCCCTCCATTTTCCCCCCATCCTCAGTCTTCTCCCTCATCATGGATCCTTTCTCCCTCTCCCTCCACACAATAACCGACCCCATCTCTCTCACTACACACTTATTCCTTTCCCCATCACCCTTCCCCTATCCAAGATATTCTCCCCCCTTCTTCCAGGACCCCCACACCTCCATCTCTGGGCCTTCTCTCCCTCAGTCCTAAGTCTTTTCTCCCTTCTCTGCATCCCCCCTCCTCCCCCCCCCCCCCCCCCCCAACATCCTGGTTCCTTTCTCTCTCTTTCATCCCTTGTCACCTCTCCCTCTCTGCACTCCAACACAGATTCAGTCTTCCCTCTCTTCATTCACCAGAAAGCTCTCCCTACATCCCCTCCCAGCAACCCAAAGATAGCTCTCTCCACATCCCCCCCCCCCCTCCCATCCCTGGAAGGCTCTCCCTGTATTCCCTCCACCTCTGCAAGGCTTCTCTTCCCCCCCACCCCCCCAGCAAAAGAAAAGGCTCTGCCCCTGGCAGTTTCTCTCTGCATTCTCCTACTCCCCATGAAAACTCTCGCCACATTCTTGCCCTCCTCCTCTCTCTTCTTCCTGTACAGCCAGCAGCAGGAGCCTCAGTGTATGCACAGTGCTGCTGCTTCCCTCCTCCTCCTCCTCCTCCCCATGCACTTCCACTTTGAAATAGGAAGTGCCCTTGTAGAGGGAGGAAGGGTGATGCGCGGATTGGCAGCCTAGACCCTATGACTCTCCCCACTGTGACCGCTCTGTGAGTCTGATGGCCGTACCTGGGAACTTTTGAGTTCTTCTCATCTGAGATGGGCGTACATTAGCTGGGGGGAGTGGGGGAAGGTTGGGCAAGAGTGTGCAAAGTTTTTTTATGTTTTTCTCTCTCTCCGCCTTCCCTGGCCTGACCCTATTGACTTCCTTCCTACGCCCCAACCCCAGCAATCTCTCTCCTTCTCTATGCCTTCCCTCCCCAGTACTCCCTCTCTTCTCCATGCCTCTCCCCACCCATCCCAGCACTCTCCCCCCTCCCCCACCCACCCTAGCAGGCTCCCCCTTCCCTCTGGCTCTTTACAGCTCCCTTCTTTGAGCCACCAGGGCCTTAGGAAGACTTTTTCTGCCCCGTGATGTAAGGTAGACTGCTGCTTCTGGCCGTGGAGGCCAAGGCAGACTTCTTCATTCTGTGGGCTGACAGGGCCTGAGGTAAAACTGCCTTCTCCATTCTATTTTGTGCTTAACATAACTCAACTCCCTGCGTGTGGCTCCAGTCTCACATTATGAGTCAAACAGATCTCATAGATCTTGTGGCCAATACCGTAAGACTGGCTTTGTGCACAGAAAAATGAGGCTATGTGAAGTGTTGCGCGCTGCTCCTGTCAGCTGGGGGAGAGGAAGCAAAGAGGAGAGTAATTTTGGAATATATAAATGACAGGTTCCTCTAATATTAGGGTTGTTTAACTGTATTATCCATGGCAGGGTGGGCTGTGCAGGGGGAAAGTCCACTCATATTTTGGCCTTGCCCTTCAGATGCTTGCTCCCCCAGCTGGCACGAGGAATATCTAGAAATCTTCCCACTGCTGGCCTGTGCTCTGCGGCATCTGCGCTGGCGCCACGAGCAAGGCCCGCGCTCTGCGGCACCTGCGCTGGCGCCACGAGCAAGGCCCGCGCTCTGCGGCACCTGCGCTGGCGCCACGAGCAAGGCCCGCGCTCTGCGGCACCTGCGCTGGCGCCACGAGCAAGGCCCGTGCTCTGCGGCACCTGCGCTGGCACTACGAGCAAGGCCCGCGCTCTGCATCATCTGCGCTGGCGCCACGAGCAAGGCCTGCACTCTGCATCATCTGCGCTGGCGCCACGAGCAAGGCCCGCGCTCTGCGGCACCTGCGCTGGCGCCACGAGCAAGGCCTGTGCTCTGCATCATCTGCGCTGGCACTACGAGCAAGGCCTGTGCTCTGCGGCACCTGCGCTGGCACTACGAGCAAGGCCCGCGCTCTGCATCATCTGCGCTGGCGCCACGAGCAAGGCCCGCGCTCTGCGGCACCTGCGCTGGCGCCACGAGCAAGGCCCGCGCTCTGCGGCACCTGCGCTGGCGCCACGAGCAAGGCCCGCGCTCTGCGGCATCTGCGCTGGCACTATGAGCAAGGCCCGCGCTCTGCATCATCTGCGCTGGCGCCACGAGCAAGGCCCGCGCTCTGCGGCACCTGCGCTGGCGCCACGAGCAAGGCCCGCGCTCTGCAGCACCTGCGCTGGCGCCACGAGCAAGGCCCGCGCTCTGCGGCATCTGCGCTGGCACTATGAGCAAGGCCTGTGCTCTGCAGATCTGCGCTGGTGCCACGAGCAAGGCCTGTGCTCTGCGGCACCTCCGCTGGCGCCACGAGCAAGGCCTGTGCTCTGCGGCATCTGCGCAGGCACTATGAGCTAAGTACAGGGGCAAATGTTTTTGGGGAGGGGAGGGAAGGGAAGCACACAAGCATCACAAGCCAGAAAATGCAGCAGCACAATGTTGTGTTGTCAACGTTAAATCACACAACATACTTTTCTATAATGAAATTTATTATTTTTTTTATTTATTTCTTTTGTATACCGACATTCGATCGAGATATCACATCGGTTTCCAGAAAACAGGTTGAATAGAGCCGGAACTGCCCTATTTTACATTGTAACAAGAGAACAGTTGATTAAACAATAAATATAAGGAACATTGTAACATATGAATAAAATTAAAATTAAATATTAGATGTGGGTATATAGAAATGGCATATAGCCTATATACAATATGTACAATATGACTTGGTTATGAGTAGGGTGGGGGACAGGGAAAAGGGAGGTTACGAGAAGGGTGGGGGACAGGGAAAAGGGAGGATAGAGAAGGGGGGAGGGGTTATGCGTTCATGCAGAGTAGAAGTTATGCGGTAAGGCTTTCAAGAGCGTTTATTATAGGATGTTGGGGTTCAGGAGGGAATGCTTTCAAGAACAGCCATGTTTTGAGCTGTTTTTTAAAGACTTGCGGTGAGGGTTCGTTTCTGAGCTGTGGGGGGAGGGAGTTCCAGAGGGTAGGGCCAGCTATTGTAATGGCTCGTTTGCGTGTTGTATTGAGGTGAGCATTTTTAAGAGTTGGGATGGAGAGGAGACCTGAGTTGGTGGATCTGAGATTTCTTTGTGTGAAATATGGCTGGATGTTGTTGTTTAGCCAGACCATTCTGTTGTTGTTTATTTTTTTGTGAAGAAGGGTGAGGGTTTTATACTGGATTCTTTGTGTGATGGGCAGCCAGTGGAGGTCTTTGAGAGTGGGTGTGATGTGGGAGGATTTTCTGTGATTGGTGATAATTCTGGCGGCGGCGTTTTGTAGAACTTGGAGGGGCTTGATGTGGATTTCAGGAAGTCCAAGGAGGAGGGAGTTGCAGTAGTCGAGTTTTGAGAAAATAATTGATTGTAGTACTGTTCGGAAATCATGCGGTTGGAGGAGAGGTTTGAGTTTTATAAGTGTTTGAAGTTTGAAAAATCCATCTTTGATTATATTGGAGATGTGTCGTTTAAAGTTGAGTTGGCTGTCGATGGTTACTCCTAGGTTTTTTGTGGATGGTGTGAGTGAGGTTCTTGATAAGTTTGGCATCCCAGTGTTGTTTGCGCTTCCTGTGTTGTTTGAGGGGGTGCTCTCGAGGGGGGAAGCGGGACGGTCGTCCTGGATGTGAATGATTTCTGTTTTGGCTTGGTTGAGGCAGAGAGATAGTTGTGATAGCAGTTGAGATAAATTTGAACTGAGTTTGTTCCATCTTTCCATGGTGAGTTCAATGGATTTGGTGATGGGGAGGAGAATTTGAATGTCGTCTGCATAAACGAAGTAGGTGAGGTTGGCATCAGAGAGGTATTTGCATAGTGGGAGGAGGTAGATGTTGAAGAGGGTCGAGGATAGTGAAGAACCTTGAGGGACGCCATGGGTGAGGGGCACTTGGGAGGATTCAGAAGAGTTTGTCTTGACAATGAAGGATCTGTTAGAGAGGTATGATTTGAACCAGTTGAGTGTAGTGTCTTGCAGACTGATCTCTTTAAGTCTGGTGAGGAGAGTTCTGTGGTTGATGGTGTCAAATGCGGCTGATATATCGAGGAGGATCAGTAGAAATGTCTTGCCACTGTCTCGGCCTCTGAGGATGGTGTCGGTGAGGGAGAGGAGGAGAGTTTCTGTGCTGTAGAGTTTTCTGAAGCCGTGCTGTGTTGGATGGAGAAGATTGTGGGCGTCGAGGTGGTCTGTGAGTTGATTGTTGACAGTTTTCTCGATGATTTTTGCTAGGAATGGGAGGTTGGAGACTGGTCTGTAGTTTGCAGGATCAGATTTGTCGAGTTGCGGTTTTTTTATGATTGGTTTGATGATGGCGTTTTTGAGTTTGTCTGGGAAGATTCCTTGTTCGAGGGATAGGTTGATGATTTGGGTTATAGGTTTGGCAATAATCTCTCTGATGAGTTTTATAGTAACATATAGCAACATAGTGAATGATGGCAGATAAAGACCAAAATGGCCCATCTAGTCTTCTCAGCAAGGTTTGGTTTAAAAAAAAAAATGTATATATATATATATATATATATATATATATATATATAATCTTAATTATTATGTTTTTGTTTTTAAGGGTAGTAGCAACTGCTGCTCTAAGCAGGCTATCCCCAAACCTTCAGTCCTTTAATTATAACTTATTTTAAACAATTATGAACTGCTACAAAAGTATAACCTCCAGCCCTGTGCTCTGCTTTCTCCTTTCTGTAGGACTCAGAAGTTAAAGGCACAAACAGGCCGACGCAATGCAATGCGCTCAGCCGAGCGCACTGTTTAACCCGAGACTGGACGTGCGTTTTGGACGTGCGTCCACAACCCCTTATGCTATAAGGGGGATTAACACGTCCAAAATGCGCGTCCAACGCCCGCGAAGCTAATAGTGCTCATCACATGCAAATGCGTGCTGATGAGGATATTAGCTATTCTCCCCGATTTAAAAAAAAAAATAAAAATGTGTGCCCGACGCACACATTTTTACATTCAGAAATTAACACCTGCCAGGAACGGGTATTAATATGAACAGCCCAAAAAGTGTACAGAAAAGCAGAAAATACTGCTTTTCTGTACTTCCTCCAACTTAATATTGTGGCGATATTAAGTAGAAGGAACAAAAAGGTGGACAACATTCAAAAGAAAAAATTTTTTTTAAAAAAGTGTGGGCAGGCAGGTTAGGGGAATGGATGCTGGTAAAACTGAGCGTCTGTTTTCCTAACTGGCTGACAGTCACCTCTCCTGGGCGCCCGCACACAACTTCCCCTAGCACCTCCTTTTTACCGTGGCAGCCGATTTAAATATTAAATGGGGAGCGCCCGGGAGAGGCGGATCGGCGCGCATTGGGAGAGCGGGAGCTCAATCACGAGTGCCCATTTTCCCCGCGCCGATATTGCATCAGCCTGAAAGCTAGCAAATATCATAAGTAGGACAGAGACACAACAATTACCCCCTCTTTTTTTTTTTTTTTTTTTTTTTTTAAATACAACAAAAAAATCTTAAGCCTCTTTTACAAGGAGTAAAAAAAAAACAGTTACACATGAGGTTTAACGTGTGATCGTTAACCATAAATGTTTTACAGAGCAATAATGGGAACATTTTCAATTCAAAGTAGACCGAATGGCTTTCCAAAGAAAGGAAGATGTCCATGTGAGGGTTTACGTGGTGGATATGTGCATTACGCCATCTGCTCAATAAGTCCATACCTAGAGAAGAGCAGGTCTGGAGAACTGGCAGATGGTACATGTTGTCCCAGAATAAATTCTCAGATTTGAACATTTCCGCAAGCCAAGATTTCCTGCTCAGATAGGCCAGGTGACAAGACTGGCCTGGTGTGACCATGTTGCTCGGCCTTGTCGTAATTTCAGCGGTGTTCCAGCCCTTCATTTAGAAAATATAAGAGGTGAGACCCTTTTAAAATGAGATTTGATTCTGACAATCATCTTGGATTTGCGCTGTGCAGACACTTGAGAACCCTTGATAGCAACAATTCTGTATGGGTCAGGAGAATACCTGCTCTCATGTTTGCAGGTCATAGGTTGGTGCGCCAGTATCAAATCTCTTGGTTGCAGGTCAGAAAGCATCACTCGTCTTGCGGTGTCTGTGTATTCTATAATGTTCTGCTTTGAGCATCCTGCTTTTGAGGCCATCCAGTGGCTTGAAGCTGGCAGCTAATCTTATTCTGATAAGAGACAAGTCTGACTAGAACATTCAGAAAGACTAGCATAGCAATCACTTAGCTAGAACACAATGTTCCTACCAGTAAACCTGCAAGGCCACGTGTTAAAATGGAGACAACATTTGAAATGGGATGCTCCACAGCCTGCAAAGCCAAAACCCTTCAGTGTTCACCCAATATAGAAGTAATGCTTTACTCTAGTGGAGGAGTAACCTATGGGCCGATGCAGTAAAGTGCGCTCAGGCTGAGCGCACTGTTAGCCCCCATTTGGCCGCGCTTTTTTGATGCGCTATTTTTACCCCTTATGCAGTAAGGGGTAATAGCGCGTGGAAAACGCGCGGCCAACCCCCCCAAAACTAATAGCGCTCGCAACATGCAAATGCATGTTAATGGGCCTATTAGTCATTCCCGCACAATACAGAAAATAAAATGTGCAGCAAAGCCGCACATTTTAATTTCGGCCGGCACCAGGAAAGTGTACAGAAATGCAGAAAAAACTGCTTTTCTGTACACCCTCCGACTTAATATCATAGTGATATTAAGCAGGAGGCCCCAAATATTAAAAAAAAATAAAATTAAAATCTGCCCGCGGCCCGCAGGTTGGAAGACGGAAGCTCAGTTTAGCCGGCGTCCGTTTTCTGAACCCATGGTTGTCAGCGGGTTTGAGAACCAACGCCGGTAAAATTGAGCGTCGGCTGTCAAACCCGCTGACAGCTGCTGCCTCCTTTTACCGCGGGTTTTTCTGTATCGGCCCGCTAGTGATTAGAGCAGTGGGCTACAAACCAGGGAAACTAGCATTCAAATCCCACTGCTACTCCTTGTGACTTTGGGCAAGTCACTTCACCACATGTTGCCTCAGGTCCTAACTTACTGCCTGATACACGAAGGCTTTTCTCCCATTCTGTGTCTATAGGAAAACACCTTGATGAATCAGGCCCTTAGATCGTAGGGAAATAACTATAGTACCTGAATGTAATCTGCTTTGAAGTACCAAAAAACAGAATGTAAATAAGTAATTAAGGCAAGCTTAAAATGTTCTCTTTTTTTTTTGTTTTTGCAGGCATGCACTTAAGAGAATACCACTCACTGTACTCTGGAGGAACAGCAGGAACCTCCACGTCCTCCCCTACATGACCCCCAATTGTCTCCAGGGAGATTCACAACATCTTAGAGGAGTCCTGGGGATTAAACATTCCTGGAAATGTAACTTTGCCAGTGAGGAAGATGACGTGCCAGATAGGCACAGCACATGTGAACCTAATCTGTCATATCTACGAGGCACATGATAGATGTAAGGACAAAGAAGTAATCTGGACATAGGAAGGTTATGTCTAGGAGGGGACTTGTTGATGTAGATCACACAGATGACTCATGATGCCATGGAAGACATCAGTGGTTACTTCCTAATCATTTCTGTCACTCACTAATCAGCTTTCAGTCTGCTGCACAAGACCTGCCTCTCTCCTGCACACTGTAGTGGTTCCCAGCCTTCTCCTGGAGGCACACCTAAGCAGTTGGGTTTTCAGGATATGTATAATAAATATGCATGAGATAGATTTGCATACATTGGAGACCCAGGGTATGCAAATCTATCTCATGCATATTCGGTGTGGAAATCCTGAAAACCCGACTGGCTAGTTGTGCCTCCAGGAGAAGGCTGGGAAACAGTGCTCCAGGCAGTGGATGAGAGGTGATGGGGAACCCAGCTCAGTGTCTGCACTTTTAAATACGCTAGGAATTTATTCTGGCAAAAACATTAAGGGGTAGATTTTCAAAAAACGCGAATAGGCGTACTTTTGCTGGCGCATCAGGCGCAAGCAAAAGTACACTGGATTTTAGTACATACGCGCGGAGCCGCGCGTATCCACTAAAATCCTGGATCGGCGCGCGCAAGGCTATGAATTCTGTATAGCCGGCGTGCGCCGAGCCGCGCAGCCTACCCCCGTTCCCTCCAAGGCCGCTCCGAAATCGGAGCGGCCTTGGAGGGAATCCTCTATCGCCCTCCCCTCACCTTCCCCTCCCTTCCTCTACCTAACCCACCCGCCCGGCCCTGTCTACACCCCCCCCCCCCCTTTACCTTTCTCCGGGGATTTACGCCTCCCGGAGGGAGAAGTAAATCCCCGCGCGCCAGCGGGCCTGTTGCACGCCGGGATGCGACCTGGGGGCGGGTACGGAGGACGCGGCCACGCCCCCGGACCGCCCCGGGCCGTAGCCACGCCCCCGTACCCGCCCCCAAAACGCTGCCGACACGCCCCCTAAACGCCGCGACGACCGGGCCCGCCCCCGACACGCCCCCCTCGGAGAACCCTGGAACTTACGCGAGTCCCGGGGCTCTGCGCGCGCCGGTAGGCCTATGTAAAATAGGCTCACCGGCGCGCAAGGCCCTGCTCGCCTAAATCCGCCCGGTTTTGGGCGGATTTAGGCGAGCAGGGCTCTGAAAATCCGCCCCTAAACATGTGGAGGTCACAGAAAACACATCTTGAACTTAATAATCAGTTGCTGCTTGTGCAGTAACTTGGTGTATACTAAAAGGGGTTTTTCACTATAATCTGAGTGTCTGGGAGTCACAGAGCAGCCAGACATAGAGGCTTCGCTGGTACAACTTGAATAGAGGTTCACTTCAAGGTAAGAACAAACCAACTGGCACCTGAGAAATAAGACTAAAAAGACGCATGTAGAAATAAAACATTGTGGTGTCAAAATACATTGTCCTGTAAAACAAATGCCTGTTAAAGAAATAAAAACATTTAAAAAACAAATGTGCCCAAGAAGTACTGTGACACATTTCAGAAACACACCTGAGCAGTAATATTTGGCCTTTCCAGAAATTCTTTCAGCTATTCTAGAGTAAATAGCCCTATTTAAAAGAGTTAGAAATGACATGCCACACCCAATGGACCTCATTGGACTGTACTGGCAAGGATGTCATAAATCAGATTGCTCATTGTGTGAATCTGGGGTTCAGTAGAGAGCACTCAGTGTTGTTAGCTGAAAGTTGGCTGGGCGAAAACTCTGCGACTCCTCCTGACTCTGCACAGGACCGTGGTTTCAATTACGGTGTAATTAGAGCTCTCCTGGTTACCCACAAGCCTGAGACAGGAAGAAATAAACACTCAGGAGCTGTTCTAAGTGTGTTCTGATGGCCCATCATCAGACCAGTTGGCAAAGCCCTTAACTGTCTTGTTTCCACCAGAGGAGCCGTGGCTCTCAAACGCCAGAGAGAATCTTCTCTGCCACATTTCCAAACCTACGGAAATTCCTGCCACTGAACATCAGACAAGCTCCCCAACCTGCTAGCCTTCAGAAAACGATTGAAAACATGGCTCTTTGAAGCAGCTTTAGGACAAGAAATGCACATATGGCCTGCTTCTCAAACCACACCTAAACTGTTTGATATTACAGCAGAAACTTCCAATCTCAATTTAAACTACTGCATTCCTGCATCCCCCCCCCGGTGTCTCTAACTTACCTCATATCACCGAGAAACCATATGCATCTTATCCAGACGTCGCCAAAATGATTACTCCTGATCAGTCCCTAAATTCTGCATGCCTTTGGTGCCTCTGCCTCATTATGTTTCTCCAGATGTTACTCCAAAAAATTGGTCTTGATATACCCCAAAACGACTCTCAGGCTTTAAATCTATAGCTCTATGTGCCTTTCATGCCTTTCCAGATGGAAGGATGTTACCCTGATGTATCCTTCTACTTCCACCTGCTGTGCTTTAATTACTTACTGTCTTAACTACTACCCTGATGCCTTTATCTCATTATGCCTCTCCAAATGTTACTCTGATACATCTTTTTCCTTCACCTACTATGCCATCTTTAATTACTATTTAATCACTTTTGATTGGGTGACCAGAGAGTTGGATCAAGGGAGCGAGCTAGATGAAAGGCGAAGTAGGAGAGGCACGATAAAGACATTTAAACATCTCCAAGATCTCCATGCACAGGACGCTAGATTCTTTCAGTAGAAAGGAAGTTTTAGAATGGGGGGGGGGGGGGGGGTCAAAGGATGAGGGTGAAAGGGGGGTAGCTTAGGAGTAATCTTAGGAAATATTTCTTCACAGAGAAGGTAGAGGATGCATAGAATGGCCTCCCCATGGAGATAGCGGAGACAAAAATAGCATCTGAATTCAAGAAGGCATGGGATAAACACAGGGGATCTCTGAGGGAGTGATGGGAATTGTAAAGCCAAATAAGTTGGGTGGATGGGCAAACTAAATAGGTCATTTGGTCCTTTTTTCTGCCATCGTGTTTCTATTTTTCTGTGCTATGATACTTTATCTAATTCTGCTCATGTGAATGTGGTGGGTAACGGCTGATGTAATTTCAAACTTGCTTTGTTCTCTTTCCTTGGAAAAGCATGTAATAAATAAATGATGATGAAGATGATGGTGAAAGTATGGCGCTCTGCCAGCTTCACTGCTTGTTTTGGGAAGGCAATACATTTAATTACAAATCTTTTTCCTAGAGGTGCGAGATCTACAGCTGAGCCGAAGTGGCTGCACCAGAGCTGAGGCAGCAACCAATCCGGGGACAGTCCAGCAGTTGGAGATCCGGAGCTGCTACAGCTTGCTAAGACCAGGCTTGCTGCTGAGAGCCCGCAGTAATACAGCATGCACAAACTCTACTGCCAATACAGCAAGAGGTTTTGCACACACAAAAAAAATGTGTGCACGACAATGTACGTACAGGTGAGCCCCCTTGCAGGGAAATCCCATGATGACATTAGTTGTTAGCCCTGAATGCAGAGAGGCACACTGGATTAACTGGTGATTTCTTAGCCCTGGAAACTTAACTGTTAGCCAAAGGTAAAGTTTCCAGGGCTAATTTTAGTCTGTGGCTAGAACCTGGAGTTCTGGTGCCAGGACCTGTTGTCTGGAAGGGAATGCCCAGTGCTTACTTTTCCTGCAGCTCCAGATCTTGCTCCCTTCCTATATACTCCTTCTGAGTGAAAACAAGCTCTCAGCCTATGCAAAAGGCCAAGCACACATTTTAACTCGATTGCTTTTTTTTTTTTTTAAACTCCGGATACATTAGCATACCATTTGTTTACTGCATTGGGAGTTAAATTTTATTTTTTTTACGGATGGGTTAAAAAACGGTGTGCTGCATTTCGGGGCACAGTTTTTACTGGCGCACCTTATTAGACTGGGCCCTCCGGTTCTCTTTTTAGAGCAGCAACACCTGGAAACCTCTGCCAGTATTTTCCATGTAACTGTCGCAAACTGGCCACAGGGTGGCACCACCGAGTAAAAGATGCACGCCAGACAAGAACTAAAACTCTAGCAGTCCTTTGTGTGGCAAAACGTTCACCTTTTATTGTCCTTCTGAATTTTTGCACCTGGTGTACGTACTTGGATCACTGCATATACACAAAGTACAGAGATACTTTCCCAGAGTTACAGAGAAAATAAATCTAAGCCTGCTGCTTCCATAGACATGTGAGATGTGCGTAGAGACGAGAGGCCCTCTTGCCAAGGTGATGCTTGAGGTGCTGGGTGCTAACTGAAGGTGTTTCGGGGGATCCATCATGTGTGGCCTGCCCTTTGCTTCGCAGGGATTTGTGGGAACTCTCAGGTTGTGTGGAGAGGGAGCAGATGTACTAAGACTAAATATTAATAATGAAGGATGTGAACGCCTGGAATTGGTATGGATTGCCCAGTGCTAAAAATGATCAGAAACTGACCAGGTTCTCATGCTTTTCAGTTGTGTTCCATATATATACTTGTTTTTGTTTCATGTATTTTATGTCTGATCTCTATTATTTTGTATATCTACTGTACTGTGCTGTTGTACCTCTCCTTCAGCACCTAGATAAAGAGACAAGAAATTAACACAACTACAGGACCGTGGTGAACCTTGACCTTGATCCAGCTGCTGCATCTTAGGGGACGTTAAGTGCCTCCTGATGGCCCTAAGCACGTCTTCCTACACATGTTGTAAAGTACAAAACAAAATGTACCAAGAACTGTGCCTTTGTTACGGCTATTTATGGAAGTTGAACAATATGCTCCCTTAAATGGCTCTGCACTGAATGCTATGCATTATGGATGTTATAGGAGTACCGTGCACAGGGGGATGCAGTAAAGAGCAGTGCGGGCTGTGACCTGAAGCAGCTGAGGAAGTTTCCCCTGAGCTGGGACCTGATGCAATGATCACCTGCAATCTTAGATGCCCTCCCCAACCTCAGGGAGAACAAATTGCAAACAGAATCTTACTCAGTAGAGTTTGGCTGTTTCAGTGAATAGAGGCTCTTTTGTCATCACAAGATTTAGTCATCATTTACTGTATATGTACAGGGTGGGACAGAAAAAGGTTTCATCTTCCTTTGTTAAGGATGGCTGTGTCTTAGGCAGGGTCATCTCAAAAGAATGACAATGACAACACCCACCGACGCCCAGGTTCTTAGCTCATCGTTCATTAAGACATCAGAGATGTTTGTTTCCTTATGTGAAATGTCTTTAAAAAAAAACCTACAACTCTCTCTCCCCCCCCCCCCCCCCATGCTTTGTGGTGTTTCACAGCCTAAAGCTTGCTTTCCTACGCATACAAAATGTAATTCTGTGGTGAGTAGGAGGCAGTGATGACTTAAATAAGATTATCCACTGTGACTTTGTTATTTACTGCTTATATTCTACTTGAGATGCCTGAATATTTGTTTAGGCCCCAATCCATGCAGAAAATAAATCTGGCTGCATAAACAGCATTATTGATAGTCTGCTTTTTTTTTTTTAGGCACTTCAAAAGTCGATTATATTCAAGTGCTGTAGGCATATCTCTGTCCCCAGAGGGTCCATAATCGAAGCTTGTACTGGAGGCAACGGAGGGTAAAGTCACTCGCCCAAGGTCACGCAGAGGGCTTCTGTAGTTTGCAACCCCACTATTTGAACCACTAGGCTACTCGTGGGTTTCTCTGCCTTTACGGTGAAAATCCAACTGTCGGATTGGAGCTGCGGGCTGTGGACAGACCCTTCTAGGCTTTTTGACTAATATAGAGAATCTGTACAACAGGAGACGTTAAGTCCCTGCCACCTGACTTCAAGTACATTATGACCATTGCCAAAATAGGAGGATACAACATCTTGTATTTAAGAAAAATAATCTGCAGGGTTTAAATAACACTGTTCATGCAATTGGATTTCATTATCTGCCTTTCTAATCCGAGCTCAAGGCAAGTTAGGTTCAGGTACCATAGGTGTTTCCCTGTCCCCAGAGGGCTAAACGATTTAATTTTGTACCCGAGATAATGGCGGAAAAAGTGCCTTGCACAAGGTGCATCAGTGGCAAAAGCAGGATTTGGGTGCTGGTTTCCCTGGCTCTCAGTTTACTGCTCTAACCACTAGGCTACTCCTCCACTCCTGTGCGAACAGCTGCCATAACAGGCCCATGGACTATTTCTTCATAGGGGTCATATGCAACCATGACTTCAGGGTAAGGAGAAGGTCATATCGTTTCGTTAGATAAAAGAACCCCTCCTCCAATGATGCAAAGGGCAATGAGGAGAAAACACTGGGAAAAAATACAAAATAAAAAGGGGGCACGGAATGTTATCTAAAACCCGGCAGAAGGAAACCCCAAGAAGCCAAGGACAGCACAGCAGAGGTGCAGGCGAGGACATTAGAACACTGGAATGTTGGGTTCGGCGAGATTTTTCCTGCAGCTTCTCGGGGTCTGAATGATAATAGAGAAGGGCCTTAAGTAATATCCCCTTATGTTAAATACTTTTCCCATTTTGTTGGTCATAGCGTCCTGTGATATATGTTGGCATGGTTTGCAGCATGGTACATTGCAGGTATAAATATCCTGTATTCCTTTCTGAGTTTCCCTAGAATCTTGCTTTTAACTCATTTCTGCTTCAGATTGGTTACCTGAAGGCCGATACCAGTGGCGCAGGGAATATTTCTTTCCGTGCTTCATCCTGCAGGAGTAGTGGCTGTCAGTCTTTTACGATCTGTAGTGGTAGCCCCCATTTGTGTTGCTGACATCATCCAGGGCGCTATGTTTTACTGGGGTTCATGTCCAGCGAGGGTGGAGATAACATCCTGGGCCTCTGGCGTGGTCAGTTGTCCTGCAGTTCAAACAGTCCCACCATTCTGCTGGGTGATGCTAAAATGGTATAGGAGAACCCACAAGAAGACCTGAGGAGGAAAATAGCAACAGAAGGGTCCAATAACAATCAGCCCACTCACTGTCCATTTAGCAAGGGCAAAGTAGAGAAATAATCCAAAGAATCTAGCGGGTGCTCAGAATAAAGATAATTTACTTCAATTTAAAAATAAGAATCCAGGCCAAGATGGTGAAAATCAAAATCAGCAAACAAAAAGATAAGAGTTAGAAAAATCAGAATTTCCTTGTTCATTTTGTTCCTCGTAGCTGGACTCCTCCCTTCTGCATCACCATCCATGCTCACAAAAGCCCTCCCCTTGAAGGGTAGAGTTAACGGGAATGCAACTCCTCTACCATACGCTGGTCAAAGGATTGAAACATCCCTAAAATCAAAAATCCTAACAGGGTTCAACAAGTCAAAAACATCTCAAACTGTAATCCAGACTCTCGAAACTCTCCTCAGGCCTCTTGTCTTCTCTTCCCAAAGCCTCAGCTCTTCTCTTTATCCTTGCTATCGCCTGGCTGCTCAGGCCAAAAGATCTTTGATGTAGCCCTTCCTTGCAGACTGATCAGCCTTCTAAAAAAAAATACATAAATCTCACTCTTTATCCTCCTTCAAGTCACAAACCCCCCCAGGGATGAGGCAAGGACCATCCAGAACTCCCACGCCATCTTCTCTCTCCAACCCAGAAAATCACTCAGCATGCTCCCGGGGAAGACTCCCCCAAGAAGGCGGGGTTACAGCCAGGGAAGGATTCTCAGAAACAAAAGTCTCTCTCCCACTGCCCAGGAGGGAAGGTCACAGATCTTTCTTAGTTTTCGCAGCGCTGGTTTATATGTGACTACATTACAAAGGGTACCCGCTCTGTGGTTTTTCCTCCCTTCGTACTGCAGTAGATTTGTCCTGGGTGATTTTAATGAACAAGCAATCATCTTGGAGCTGATTTTGGGGTGCTAGCCCTCTTGTTTGAAGGATTTAGTCAGACCTTTGAGGGGTTCATCCCTGTCTTTTGGATCAGAGCGTACACAGTGATACTGTGTGTAATGGATTTTTTTTTGTATGGGAGGAGCTGAAGCAGGAACTGTGAGTAAACTGCATCTGCCAACCTCTTTCCTGTATGCAGATGTTTGTAGGTAGCCATTGTTGACAGAAACTGTGGTATCCAAAAAGTTAACTCTTTCTGTGGAGTAGTCCATTTTTAATCTGATTGAATGCATTTAGGGGTAGATTTTTTAAAAAAGCGCGATCGCGTACTTTTGTTCGCGCAGCAGGTGCAAACAAAAGTACGCAGGATTTTATAAGATACGCGCATAGCCGCGCGTATCTTATAAAATCCTGGATCGGCGCGCGCAAGGCTGCCGATTTTGGGCAGCCTGCGCGCGCCGAGCCGCGCAGCCTGCCTCTGTTCCCTCCGAGGCCGCTTCGAAATCGGAGCGGCCTCGGAGGGAACTTTCTTTCGCCCTCCCCTCACCTTCCCCTCCCTTCCCCTACCTAACCCACCCCCCAGCCCTATCTAAACCCCCCCCCTTACCTTTGTCCCTAGATTTAAGCCTGCGAGAAGCAGATGTAAATCTACGCGCGCCAGCGGACTGCTGGCGCGCCGTCATCCGACCCGGGGGCTGGTCCGGAGGCCTCGACCACGCCCCCAGGCCGGCGCCACGCCCCCGGTCCCGGCCCCGAAATGCCGCATCGTTCGGCCCCGCCCCCGACACGCCCCCTTCAAAAAAAACCCCGGGACTTACGCACGTCCCGGGGCTCTGCGCGTGCCGGCGGCCTATGCAAAATAGGCCGCCGGCACGCGAGGGCCCTGCTCGCGTAAATCCGGGCGGATTTACGCGAGCAGGGCTTTTAAAATCCGCCCGTAAATGAATTGTAAACCTCTTTGACAGTCTCTTCTCCGTCTTTCCAAACCATAAAAAGGTTATCAATATACCAATAGTATTTGAGGGGTCTAGTGGGGTGGGCAAACATTTTTTTAAACAGAGACACATTACTGGTGCTTATCAGGACCGGAGCCCAGGCCCCTTTAGGAAGTCCATGAGCTGGGGGGGATGTTGGCTGGCAGCAGCGGAGGGTGGGCAGTCACAGTGAGTACCAAAGCAGCAACCATACCAATAAGAAGATTCATTCAAACCAGTTAAATATAACAACATCTACATAGTATAAAAAATCATATAAAAATGTCCAAACACCCATAAAATATTACAACACAGATACATCAAATAATAGCCAATAGTAAGGATTACAAAAAATGACCTGGGAACTTTGGATTTCCAGATGCCCTGAGATTGTCGTGGATTAGCTGCACAGACAGAGAGGAAGGAGGAGGTTGTTGCAAACACACGTGCTCTCTTTCTCTCACCCACACACATATATACACATGCTCTCATCCACCCATATACACACACACGCTCAATGTTCTCTCTCACTCTTATGCACACAAATAATGCTCTCTGTCACCCACCCATACACACACACACATTGCTCTCTCACCCACCCATACACACAAATTGTCTCTCTAATCAACCCATACACATAGACACATGCAATCTCACCTACCCATACATACACATACAATGCTTTCTCTCACTCACACACACATACAATGCTCTTTCACCTACCCATATACACACATATGCTCTCTCACCCACTCATACACACATGCTGTCACCCACCCATGCATACAATGCTCTCTCTAACCCACACTCACTTTCACACATACTCATATTCTCTTTTCTCACCCTCCAGCAGCTCCTCTTCTAAGGCTCCACAGGCTCCGCAGTCAATTCTGGTAGCACGTGAAGCATCTCTTCCTGCCCCACCGGCCACGCAGTCAATTCTGCTGGTGATGCTATGCTCCTCTACGTCCTGCTATGATGCTCCTCCTCCTCCTGCCCACCGGCCACGCAGTCAATTTCACTGAGTTCCTGACACTTCTCTTCTTCCTGCCACGATGCTCCTCCTCTTCCTGCCCACCAGCTGTGATGCTCTGCTTAAGCTGAGGGGGATGTCACTGCCGGCCGCCAACATCCAGGTTGACTTCATCAACAAAAGCCTGCAATGTCAGGCCATTGTTGATGACATCGATGCAAGACGCCAGCAGGCTAGTTACAAAAGAGGGCCAGAAAACTCTGTCATCAGGCTGGGTTTGGCGTACGGGCTGTAGTATGCCTACCCCTGGTCTAGTCTGATCTTTATTCAAAAATGTCTGTTCCAGTTCTGCTATACAAAGGTTGGCATTTTCTGGTGCCATCCAGGTGCCCATGGCAATGCCCATGATATGTAGATAGATGTCATTATTAAAGCTGAAGTAGTTATGTTGGGATGAAATTGATTAATTTTGTAATAATTTCTGGTGTGCATTGGTGGCGTAGGGTGGTTATTCTTAGAAATTTCTCATGCAGTTATGTCATCTGCATGGGGAGTGTTGCTGTGTAGTGATTTTACATCCATTGTCACTAGAAGAGCGTCAGGAGCTAGCTGATCAATGGTTTTTTTTTTAACTTGTTCATGAAGTCTCTGATGTCTTTGTAGGAAACTGTGTTGTGCACCAAAGGTTTGAGAATCCCTTCTATAAATCCAAGTATTTCTTTGGTAATGTGCCAGTTCTGGGTATGATTGATCTGCCAGGGTTCCTGGGTTTGTGGATTGTGGGTTGCATGTAGTAGTTGCCAACTAAGGGATGAGTTGGAATCAGATTCTTGAGATTGTACTTCTTTTGGAAATGGGTTGATGAGGCTTTTCAGTTGTTTAGTGAATTCCTGTGTAGGTACCTCAGTTAGTTTCATGTAGTATTTATTGTTTGAGAGCTATCTGTACCCTTCTATGTATTTTTGTGTCTATGATTACCACTGCTGGTTTGATATTTTGGCTCTTTTGGCAGTTCTTTCTAATGGAGAAATGTTGTACAGAATTTTCTTCTGTTTACTGAAAGCTGTATTTTTTTCTTTCACTCTGTATTTTCAACTCTGTATGTAGTTGTCTAGTTTATTGGATTTTCAGAAGGCGTTTGACAAAGTTCCTCATGAGAGGCTTCTAGGAAAAGTAAAAAGTCATGGGATAGGTGGTGATGTCCTTTCGTGGATTGCAAACTGGCTAAAAGACAGGAAACAGAGAGTAGGATTAAATGGGCAATTTTCTCAGTGGAAGGGAGTGGACAGTGGAGTGCCTCGGGGATCTGTATTGGGACCCTTACTTTTCAATATATTTATAAATGATCTGGAAAGAAATACGACGAGTGAGATAATCAAATTTGCAGATGATACAAAATTGTTCAGAGTAGTTAAATCACAAGCAGATTGTGATAAATTGCAGGAAGACCTTCTAAGACTGGAAAATTGGGCATCAAAATGGCAGATGAAATTTAATGTGGGTAAGTGCAAGGTGATGCATATAGGGAAAAATAACCCATGCTATAGTTACACAATGTTAGATTCCATATTAGGTGCTACAACCCAAGAAAGAGATCTAGGCGTCATAGTGGATAACACATTGAAATCGTCGGTTCAGTTTCCTGTGGCAGTCAAAAAAGCAAACAGAATGTTGGGAATTATTAGAAAGGGAATGGTGAATAAAACGGAAAATGTCATAATGCCTCTGTATCGCTCCATGGTGAGACCGCACCTTGAATACTGTGTACAATTCTGGTCGGCGCATCTCAAAAAAGATATAATTGCGATGGAGAAGGTACAGAGAAGGGCTACCAAAATGATAAGGGGAATGGAACAGCTCCCCTATGAGGAAAGACTAAAGAGGTTAGGACTTTTCAGCTTGGAGAAGAGACGGCTGAGGGGGGATATGATAGAGGTGTTTAAAATCATGAGAGATCTAGAACGGGTAGATGTGAATCGGTTATTTACTCTTTCGGATAATAGAAAGACTAGGGGACACTCCTTGAAGTTAGCACTCCATGAAGTTAGCATGTGGCACATTTAAAACTACACTAACTGCCCTAACTTATTCCAGAGCTTAACTGTACATTGAATAAAAAAGAATTTATCTGATTTGCTTGAAATGTGCTACTTGCTAACTTCATGGAGTGCCCCCTAGTCCTTCTATTATCTGAAAGAGTTCATAACTGATTCACATTTACCTGTTCTAGTCCTCTCATGATTTTATAGACGTCTATCTTATCCCCACTCAGTCGTCTCTTCTCCAAGCTGAACAGCCCTAAATTCTTTAGCCTTTCCTCATCGAGGAGCTGTTCCATCCATCCCCTTTATCATTTTGGTCACCCTTCTCTGTACCTTCTTCAGTGCAACCATATCTTTTTTGAGATGTAGTGACCAGATTTGAACACTGTACTACCAAGGAGCAATACAGAGGCATTATGACATTTTCCGTTTTATTCACCATTCCCTTTCTAATAATTCCCAACATTGTTTGCTTTTTTGAGGGCTGCAGCACACTGAGCTGAAGATTTCAATGTATTTTCCACTATGATGCCCAGATCTTTTTCCTGGGTGCTAACTCCTAATGTGGAACCTAACAAAGTATAACTACAGCATGAGTTATTTTTCCCTATATGCATTACCTTGCACTTGTCCACATTAAATTTCATCTGCCATTTAAATGCCCAAGCTTCCAGTTTCACAAGGTCCTCCTGCAATTTATTACAATCTGCATGTAATTTAACTACTCTGAATAATTTTGTGTCATCTGCAAATTTGATCACCTCACTCATTGTATCCCTTTCTAGATCCTTTATAAATATATTAAAAAGCACCAGTCCAAGTACAGATCCCTGAGGCACTCCACTGTTTATCTTTTTCTACTGTGAAAATAGACTATTTAATCCTACTCTCTGTTTCCAGCCTTTTAACCAGTTTGTAATACACGAAAGGACATTGCCTCCTATCCCATGACTTTTTAGTTTTCTTAGAAGCCTCTCATGAGGGACTTTGTCAAACACCTTCTGAAAACAGATATATACTACATCTACTGGTTCAAATGGATCCTTCTTCCAATTTTGAAGGAAGTTTTTTTTGGCTAAAACAGCCTCTTTCACCTCCCCTTTTAACCATGCTGGCAATCATCTGGCCTTCATTCCACTTTTCTTAAAGCATGGAATACATCTGGACTGCATTTCTAAGCTGGTATTTTTAAACAATGTCCAAGCCTGTTGTACACCCTTAACCTTTGCAGATACACTTTTCATTTTTTTTTCTATTTTCCTCATTTTATCAAAGTTTCCCTTTTGAAAGTTTAGTGCTAGGGCTGTAGATTTACATATTGTCCCCTTCCAGTCATTAGTTCAAATTTGATCATGTTATGATCACTTTGCCAAGTGGCCCCACCACTGTTACCTCCTCACCAAATCCTACTTTCCACTGAAAATTAGATCTAAACTAGCTCTCTCTCTTGTGTGTTCCTGAGCTAATTGCTCCATGAAGCAGTCGTTTATTCCATCAAGCAACTTTATCTCTCTAGCATATCCTGATGTTACATTTACCAAGACAATATTGGGATAATTGAAATCTCAATGTACATATAGTGCAGGAGGATGTGTAATCCTGACAAAACTGATTCAAACAGTCTTACAAAACAGAATGTCTTTTATTTTTTCAATATGGCAACTCCACAGGGTTATACGAGCACCGGCTTAATGGCGTCCCCCGACACGGTCCCGTGTTTCGCCGCGGGCTGCATCGGGGGGGATCGCCACCGCTGGAATTCACACAAAAGCTGACAGCAGCGTTTTGACAGTGACAGTGACAGGGAGCGCTCCCTGTCACTGTCAAAACGCTGCTGTCAGCTTTTGTGTGAATTCCAGCGGTGGCGATCCCCCCCGATGCAGCCCACGGCGAAACACGGGACCGTGTCGGGGGACGCCATTAAGCCGGTGCTCGTATAACCCTGTGGAGTTGCCATATTGAAAAAATAAAAGACATTCTGTTTTGTAAGACTGTTTGAATCAGTTTTGTCAGGATTACACATCCTCCTGCACTATATGTACATTGCGATTTCGTTTGAAGTGCAGTCCTTGCTCATTATTTGTTTTGTGATAATTGAAATCTCCCATCATTACTGCACTGCCAAATTGGTTAACTTCCCTGATTTCTCTTAGCATTTTATTGTCCGTCTTATCATTTTGGCTAGATGGAAGATAGTAGACTTCTACTGCTACATTCTTACCCAACATACATGAGATTTCTACCCATAGGGGTAGATTTTCAAAGGGTTACGCACATAGGTTATGTGCGTAACCCCCGAAAACCTACCCCAACCCCCCCCCTGCGCGCGCCGAGCCTATCTTGCATACGCTGCCGGCGAGCACAAAGCCCCGGGACGCGTGTAAGTCCCGGGGCTTTCCTGGGGGGGCGTGTTGCGGCCAACGCGTCATCAGGAGTGTTCCAGGGGAGTGGCCGTGGCCACCGGACCAGCCCCCGGACCGGAACATGGCGCGCCGGAGGCCGGCCCGGAACACGCAAGTTAATTTGTGCAACATAGGTAGTGGGGGAGGTTTAGATAGGGCCAGGGGGGTGGGTTAGGGAAGGGAAGGGAGGGGAAAGTGCGGGGGGGTGGAAGGAAAGTTCCCTCTGAAGCCGCTCCGATTTCGGAGCGGCCTCGGAGGGAACGGAGGCCAGCTGCATGGCTCGGCGCGCGCCAGCTGCTGATTTTGGGCAGCTGGCACGCGCTGACCCCAGATTTTAACAGATACGCGCGGCTTCGCGCGTATCTACTGAAATCCGATGTACTTTTATAAAATCTACCCCATAATGATTCTACTGAGCATTTAGTTCTTGTATGGTCTTTTATCCTGTTGGATTCTATACATCCTGGACATAGAGCGCCAACCCCCCACCAGGTTGATCCTCACTATCATTGTAATATAATTTGCACCCTGATGTAGCACTGTCCCATTGGTTATCTTCCTTCCGCCAGGTCTCTGAGATGCCAATTATGTCAATCTCATTATTCACTGCTATACCCTCTAACTCTCCCATCTTACTTCGTAGACTTCTGGCATTGGCATACAGACATTTCAAAGTGTGATTATGTTTGTATTAACAACCTGCTTTTCAGTTGGCAGGGATCATTTGGAATCTGTTAGCTCAGGTGATTACTTTTAGACGCATGGACTACTTTTACTTTTATTGGAATCTCTCTTTTGGGGTGCCCTAACTCTCCTGCTTCATTAGTATTATTCAAAGATACCTCCCTCTGAACAACTGATAAACAATTGGCTTTCCCCCTTGTTCTAGTTTAAAAGCTGCTTTATCTCCTTTTTAAATGTTAGCC
The DNA here is from genome assembly GCF_901001135.1 of Rhinatrema bivittatum. Lineage (NCBI taxonomy): Eukaryota > Metazoa > Chordata > Amphibia > Gymnophiona > Rhinatrematidae > Rhinatrema > Rhinatrema bivittatum. The sequence continues at coordinate 38,823,949 of NC_042618.1, read as the reverse complement.
CAGGCAGCCTGGTTCTACCCTGGTTAAGGTGGAGACCGTCCTTTTGGAAAAAAAAAAACTCCCCCTTCCCAAAAGGTTTGCCCAGTTCCTCACAAAACTGTATCCCTCTTCCCTGAACCATCGTCTCATCCACGTATTGAGATTCCGGAGCTCTGCCTGCCTCTGGTGACCTGCACGTGGAACAGGGAGTATTTCAGAGAATGCTACCCTGGAGGTTCTGGATTTAAGTTTTCTACCTAAGAGCCTAAATTTGGCTTCCAGAACCTCCCTCCCACATTTCCCTACATTATTGGTGCCCACATGTACCACGGCAGCCGGCTCTTCTCTAGCACTGTCTAAACTCCTATCTAGGTGACGCATGAGGTCTGCCACCTTTGCACTAGGCAGGCAAGTTACTAGTCATACCTCACATCCACCAGCCAGCCAGCAATATCTACATTCCTAATAATCACATCACCAGCTATGACAGCCAACTTAACCCTTCCTTCTTGGGCAGTAGCGCTTGGAGAATTGTCCTCGATCCAAAATGGAAAGTCCTGCAGACAGTGTTGAGACTTTGTTCTGTGATAATTGGTACTTAGAGAGGTTTATTATCTCCCCATTTGATTTTTACTGCCATCAGTGTGATCAGCGGGAGCTTGCCTGTGGAGGATCTGGTGATTGTCATGTTCTCCTGGCAGATGTGTGTTTAAATGTCCGCATTTATTAAAGGGGTCTAGAATACTGCAAGATCTGTTCCAGGTGGTCCTCTCTCTTACATCAGGTTTTGGGCTGGTGGCTTGAGATGAGATGGTTTTCTCTGGGTAGGAGAATCCAGTTTTCTTTGTTTTGTTCTGATAGCAGTGAATTGTTTCTTAACTTGGAAATCTCCAGGTGAAACCTCACCTGTACAGGGTTACACCTCTTGTTATGCAGCCCATCATCCTTTTGGTCCTAGTCACCACCTTATCGCACTGCTTTGCTACTTTCAGATCATCAGACATTATCACTCCAATTACATGTTTGTACAGGATTTCTTTCTGGGAGGGGTGAGGGGAGCATCACAAGAATTGTTAAGTTTAATTATCAAAATCTCAGAGTCCTTTAGGCATTAAACTTAATAGTGGGGGTAGGAGATGCGAGGCTGAAGGTTCATCTAAGGTGCCTAATTCCCTTGCACGGCTCTGCTTTATAGCACAAGGCCCTTAACACCATGCTTGTGCCATGCAGCACTCGCACGGGCACAGACGGGGCCGGAAAAAAGTATAGCTGTGCTTGCACTGGCCCGTACAAGTTGGCAAGAGGTGGCAGCACAACAGAAGAAAGCTGCAGCAGTGGGCCAGCAGCATAAAATTAACGGGAGAGGAGGGAAGGAGGACAGTGAGAAGGCCAGGGAAGAAAGGGAAGGTGGTGATCAATATGGAAAAAAGGAAACTGGTCCCCTCCCCCTTAAGTGAGTAAAGCAGCCTTCGTCTGAACAATTACAGCATCTTGGCATTGCCTTTGGCTGTCAGCACCTCCTACCATGGCATTTAATGCCAGGAAATGCTGGCCATCAGTTGTATTACTCACACAGAGGTTGTATTTAGTTACTTCAAAACAACTTACATGGAAAAGGTAAACTGCAAGAACCATCTCTGTATGAATTTGCTCCTGATTAATTGTGGTAAGAATGCTTTTTACCACTAGATGGCAGCACAGAAAACGTTTTCATTTGTATTCCATGGGGTGAAAATCTCCAGAGGGGCGGGTGGCAAATTGCGGGGGTAACCAATTTATTGAGGCATGAAATGTCGAGGACAGCGTCCACTTTCTCAGATGTATGAAGTCTGGTACAGGAGATGGGCGGGGGGAGGATACAGAAAGAAAAGCATTGAATAAGGAAGGGCAGGATGTGGAAAGTGGGATTATAGTTCAGCCAGCTGACAGATGAGGTAAGGGAGAAAAGACGGATTGATCTGAGAATAGTTAAGTCCATAGACACCTGTAGTGTGCCATGAAACCTTAAGAACATAAGAAATTGCCATGCTGGGTCAGACCAAGGGTCCATCAAGCCCAGCATCCTGTTTCCAACAGTGGTCAATCCAGGCCATAAGAACCTGGCAAGTACCCAAACACTAAGAAGATCCCATGCTACTGATGCAATTAATAGCAGTGGCTATTCCCTAAGTAAATTTGATTAATAGCCGTTAATGGACTTCTCCTCCAAGAACTTATCCAAACATTTTTTAAACCCAGCTACACTAACTGCACTAACCACATCCTCTGGCAACAAATTCCAGAGCTTAATTGTGCGTTGAGTGAAAAAGAATTTTCTCCAATTAGTTTTAAATGTGCCACATGCTAACTTCATGGAGTGCCCCCTAGTCCTTCTATTATCCAAAAGAGTAAATATCAGATTCACATTTACCCATTCTACACCTCTCATGATTTTAAACACCTCTATCATATCCCCCCTCAGTTCTCAAGGTGTGGTCTCACTATAGAGCGATATAGAGACATTATGACATTCTCCATTTTATTAACCATTCCCTTCCTAATAATTCCTAACATTCTGTTTGCTTTTTTGACCGCTGCAGCACACTGAGCCTTCCTTCCCCCATCCCCTTTTTCATGTATATTTACCCACCTCCTGTATTACCCTTCATGCATCTAACGAAGTGGACTCTGGTCCTCGAAACTTATGCCTGAATAATGTTACGGATCTGGTCCAGGTGGAGTGTATGGGACACCACCCTTGGAGTGGCGCAGGACAGCAGGACAAAGGAAGGGCTGGTCTTCGGCGTAATCAGTTCCCACCCCTGCAGTTTGAGCCCTTGGGTTCTGGGGGCCAGCAGGTCTCTGCGGCAGCAGGCCAACGTGGTGAGTCTAGAGCAAGGTTCAGAGAGGATGATAACACTGGAGCAAGGCTTGGGCAGGCTGATAAGGCTGGAACTGAATCTTGGACAGGAACAGAGTGCAGGTAAGGCTGGAACTGAATCTTGGACAGGAACAGAGTGCAGGTAAGGCTGGAACTGAAGCATGGACAGGAACAGAGTACAGATAAGGCTGGAACTGAATCTTGGACAGGAACAGAGTGCAGGTAAGGCTGGAACTGAAGCTTGGACAGGAACAGAGTGCAGGTAAGGGCTGGAACTGAAGCTTGGACAGGAACAGAGTGCAGGTAAGGCTGGAACTGAAGCATGGACAGGAACAGAGTGCAGGTAAGGCTGGAACTGAATCTTGGACAGGAACAGAGTGCAGGTAAGGCTGGAACTGAAGCTTGGACAGGAACAGCGCACAGGTAAGGCTGGAACTGAGGTTTGAACAGGAACAGATGCAGGTAAGGCTGGAACTGAGGCTTGAAAAGGAACAGCATGCAGGTAAGGCTGGAATTGAAGCTTGGACTGGAAGAACTGCAGGTAAGGCTGGAACGGTGTGCAGGTAAGGCTGGAATGGGGTTTAGACAGGATCAGCGTGCAGGTAAGGCTGGAACTGTAGCTTGGACAGGAACAGTGTGCAGGTAAGCCTGGAACTGAGACTTAGATTGGAAAGGCATGCAGATAAGGCTGGAACTGAGGCTTGAACAGGAACAGATGCAGGTAAGGCTGGAACTGAGGCTTGAAAAGGAACAGCGTGCAGGTAAGAATGAAACTGAAGCTTGGACAGGAACAGATGCAGGTAAGGCTGGAACTGAGGTTTTAACAGGAGCGGTGTGCATGTAAGGCTGGAATGAGGCTTGGACAGGAACAGCATGCAGGTAAGGCTGGAACTGGGTCTTGACTCAAGGACAGACACAGGACGAGGACTCCGGTAGGACACAGGCTGATGCTTGGCAAGACAAGTAGAGGAACAGACTAAGGACAGGATAGGGCGAGACAGGGACAACATGGAACATGGAATATTAAGGCCCGAAGCCAGCAAGACAAGGAAAGGCCTAGATAGGCAACAGCAAGGTAAGGTCTAGAAAGGCCACAAGGCTAGGCAAAGAGCAAGAAGGCAAGGAGCAGGAAGTTCGGATGCCACAAGGCAAGGCTAGGAGCGAGAAGGCCCAGAGGCCACAAGGCAAAACAAGGATAGGCCTGGGAGGGCCACAAGGCAAGAGTGGCTAGGGCAAGGGACCAAGGGAGACTTGATGTAGAAGCATCTTGGGTTTGATAAGGCAGGGTTATATAGGGCTGGAGTCTGGGTGCGGTGCAGGCAGGGAGGAGGAGCTTGTCCAGCCTGGAGAGTATGCTCCTTGAGGTTCTCTGGTGGAGGGGAGGCTGCAAGACAGGCTGAGGCTTCAGACCAGGGAAGAAATAGTGAGGACAGTTCTGAGCGGGGCTCACAGGCGGCCTCTGCTGGTAGGGAGGTGTCATAGTCAGGGTGAGGCGAGGCTGCATAGCAGCTGAAATCTTAGCAAATAAGGTGCCACCCACCTTTGTCATTTTTTTCAATTGCCTGGTATTGTAAACAGTGCAGTTATACAGCTGACAGAACAAAAGCATGTAAAAAAAATATCCAGATCTGCCCCAGACTGGATTGTGTATTCGGAAAAGCTCTGACCACCTCAAAATTACTTTTCCCTTCCTGCGGTCTACTGAACATTTTCAAAACAGTAAAAGGTTATGATCCAAACCGTAGAAGAAATGCTTAGTTATTTTAAAAGGACAGCATAGATTATTGATTAGAAGATTTGGTTCACACAAAATAGGCAAGCGACAGGGAGTTCTATGGGAAATAAAATCAAAACAGACACAAAAGGGCTGATGGGTCTCTGCCTCCCCCCCGGGGGACTCCAGGCCAAAAGTGTGAGATCAGGACGGAAAGTGAACCTCGAAGTCCTCTTGAAGCGGTGGCTTTTGAAACAGAGCTGGCCAATGGGAAGAGAAGCGGTGCTGGCAGAAGGGGGGACCAAGGGCCTGTGCAGAAAAAAAAAAAAAAAAAAGGGCGCTCAGCGTGGAGAGCCGGCTTTCCTAATGCACGCCCAGCCACCTCTCCCGGGTGCTCGATTCAATATTAAAACGAGGAGGCGCTTGCGAGGTAAAATGTGCGTCCTTAGTGCCTCCTTGGCATCGGGCGCACAGGAAGGGGGGTGGCTGTCGATCTACGGGCATCCGTTTACTCCCGCTGCAGGCACAGACACGCGCAAGGTGCACGGCCGGGACTCTGTATCCTGCGTGTGTCTGTGTATTGGGCGTCCAGAAGTTTTTTTTGTGTCAAAAACTTTTTTTTTTTTTTTAAACTAAATTTGCTTTATTTGGCTCCTCCTACTTAGTATCGCTCCCATACTATTAGGAGGAATCACAGAAAGCAGGATTTTTCTTTTTTTTTTTTTTTCAATGCGCTCTCGAGCATGGCGAACCTTTTATGTCAGCCCCCCCCCCCCGGGGCCGGGGAAAGATTTGCCGCATCGCAAGGCCGCGCTGGCTGCGTGGGAAACGTATCGGACTGTGGGGATTAGCTAACAGCCTCGTCTACCTGAATTTACGGGTGACGAGCACTGTTAGCTAGCTGGGCGGCGACTTGGCCGCGCCAATCTCCGTACTGGATCGGGGGGGGGGGGGGGGGGGGGGTTACGGACGCACGTCTAAAACGCGCGCCCAATCGCACGTTAAGCCGGGCGCAGTGGCTAGCGCAGGGTACTGAATCGGCTCCAAAGGGGGCAATGAGGTGGGTCAGCCGTGTACGACGGTCGTCTCACCTGCAACGTTTGGTTTCTAGACCCCTTTATCAAGGAAAATGAAGCGGATGCGACAAGCACTTTTCTGTTTGCGTATTTGATCCTTCTCTCCCCCCCCCTCCCCCCAATTACTGTCTTTCCTCGTCCATAATCCTACCCACGCCAGATCTTCAGGGCAAGTGTTGGGCAGCCAAAAGGAGACGGGCACTGCTGATTTTTTTTTTTCCCCCCGATCTGCTGATTCCAAAAGCAGTTGTTGTCCCCACTAATAGCTTTCCCATTGGGTGTCCCGCTGACACCAAATTTTAAGGGCATCTCGCACGGAGGAGTTGGACACGGGGGTTTCTTATTCATTCACTTCCCCCCCCCCCCCCCGGAGCCACACCGGCGTGCACACTCCTTCCAGACAGCGGGCTGCGTTGGTTCTGCGTGGAGGTTCTAGCTTTAGATATGTTTTAAAAGCCGCTCACTCTGGCCTTCGATCTCGCAAACAGCTGCGCAGGGCGAGGCTCTATTTAGGTGCTATTGACATTGGCCATCTAATTAGGACCCTGGTCAAGCCGCTGGTGCTGGAAAGAAAGG